>NC_079316.1:47036130-47233630 GCF_029931775.1 Euleptes europaea
GTTTGGGTTGATCTCCCATCTTCACTACAACTTTCACTCTTAGTCAGACTGAGGTATTTATTTATTTATACCCAACCCTACTCCCCAGTGAAGACCCAAAGCAATTTACATGGTCCACCTCTCTTCCATTTTATCTTCAGGACACCCTTTGTGTGAGAGTGTGTGACTGACTCAAGGTCACCTAGAGAGTTTCCACGGCAAAGTGGAGATTCAAATTTGCCTCTCCTAAATCCCAGTCTGACACTCTAACCACTATACTACATTGCCCATCCCAAGCTGAATGAAGCTTGTAGCAATCGTGTGGTGATTATAACAGCATTACTGTAGAAAGGGAAGATTTCTTGACAACAGTTTATGAACAGTGAAGGGAGGAGCAAAGAAAATGGAATTATTTTAAACTAGGGCTGCTAGCCTATTAAATCAGTTTTAGCTGATTAATTGTTTGGCTTTGAATGGACTGGACTTTTGATTAATTAATTCAACATATACGGAACCTCAATAAAAGTTCTTTTGTAGTTTATGCTGAAGGAAAGGTAACTTTTCATTAAACTAACAGTGCAGTCCTAAGAACACTTTCCTGGGAGTAAGCCCTATTGAGTAGACCTGCTTAGGATTGTTGTTCTTGTCACAGAACAAAGCCACTTCAGGGTTAGATGGAAAGGGTATCTTAATTTTCTTCATAAAATTTAGGCATATGAAATATTTCACATGATCCTAATACAAGAAACCTTTGCCAATAACAAGTTCAAGCTCCATCAGTACTGCAGGAGATGCTGAGTTAAAAAAAAACCCCTCTGCTGAGCATTCAGTTGCATGGGGTTGCTCTTAAGAATTAAATCATGCTACTTTTACCATGAAAGGTGAGATATCTGGTAGCTTATATCTGGGATGCAAAGTAGAAGCAAAAGCCATCTTACATTCTTTCACTGAATCTGGAACAGAGAGCAGGCAGACAGAGTCCATTGCAGCAGCCATGTACAACAGCAGGCTGGTTAGTGTGATACCTGGCATGAAACAATTTGTTGTAGGGGCAGTCTGCCCCCATAGGCAGCCCTAGGCAGTCGCCTAGGACCCCATAGGTGGAGAGGCACCAACCAACCGGCTGCCCCCATCCACCCATGGCCCTTGGAGGCACCCTTGGCCCCAGTGGGCAGTCAGCAAGGAGCCTGCTCCCTCTTTTCCCCCTTCTATCAAAGGGGTGGTACAGTGGTGGGCCTGCCTCAGGGAATGGCCTGGCCCTCTTGAACACATGAAGCTGCCTTATACCGAATCAGACCCTGGGTCCATCAAAGTCAGTATTGTCTACTCAGACCAACAGCAGCTCTCCAGGGTCTCAGGCAGAGGTCTTTCACATCACCTACTTGCCTAGTCCTTTTAAGAGGAGATGCCGGGGATTGAACCTGGGACCTTCTGCATGCCAAGCAGATGCTCTACCGCTGAGCCACGGCCCCTCCCAAAATATACTTGTCAAATACAGAATCTTTTTTTCCCATTTTTATCATTGATATGAAGTTCTGTTAACTGTCATACCATTGGTCCATCTAGCCCAATATTTTATATTCTGACCTTCAGGCATGGAAAGGCCTTTTCCAGCACCTGCAACCTGTTTAACTGGAAATGCCAGGGATTGAACCTGGGACCTTGTGCATGCAAAGTGTATACTCTGCTACTGAGCCATAGCCTTTACCCTCATTTTCACCTCTCCTCCACACCTCACTTCCCCTGACTATGGGGGGGGGATGCTGGTGGTGGGGAAAGCAGGGCAGGCACTGTTGTGCCCTGCTGCCGAGCCTCACCCACCGGGCCTCAGTTTTCACTGCCACCTGTGGGGGTTAGGAGGGTGAATGCCATCTTTCTACCTCACCATGGGGTGCTCAGAATCCTTGGGCCAACCCTGATTTGTTGATCACACTGCTAAACCGATGAAAGCTCAGGCTTCTCCTCTTAGCATCTATATCAGCTCAAGAGCCACCCTAGTCCTGGTTATGCCAGTCAACAGATGGCCCTTAAATTATATTTCCCTGACAGTGTGCACTCAGGTACTGAAACACAGAAAGGACAATTTGGAGATGACTGAGCACAATGGTCCTTTTGCAATTAATAGAACATCTTGAACTTTGAGATCCCACTCACTTCAATGAGTCTCTCGAATACATTTAAAGTGTTGTATCTGGGATACAATCAAATGTTTCAAAAGAGAAATCATTTCAGTGGGACTTTTTTGGGGGAGGGGGGTTAGAAACCTTCCTGAAATTTGTTATCTTAGATTGCTTTCTGTTAATTGATTCTTCATTTGCCTCTTGACTACACTGATTCTTTCTGGAGAGTCCGAGAACAGGAACATCTGAAGGGAAAAGGTCCCTAACCCCAAGCGAGGGTCATAAATGTTGATTTCTTGTCTCTTCCGAGCACTCCACCAAGAAGCCTTGGGTTGCTCTATATGCTGTCCCCTGTGGGGAGGAGCCCTGTGTTGTCTGGTGTTGCCCTGTGCTGATCTGGGTGCAGTATAACTAGTGAGGGAGGAAAACACATGCAGCAGTGCCCAGCTTTTCCATGCCAGTGTGGGCACATTATGGCCAGTGAGGTGGAGCATGGAGGCACCTGACTTCACCCTGTGCTGATCTGGGCATGGCGTGGGCACGGCAACAGTCAGATTTCATGGCTGGGGCACAGGGTGATCAGCAAGGAACAGCTCAGGCAGGATGGGACCTGGCTTCACCTAGTGCCAGCCTGAATACAGTGTGACTGGTGTGACCAGTGAGGAGGGGAACAGGCACAGTGGCATCTGGTTTGGGTCCTGGCCAAGGGACCACTGGCGAGGAGGGCGGTGGCGGCTGGCTTTGCCCTGTGCTGGGAGATACAGCCAGGGAGATGGAGCGCACAAATGGCAGCATCCAGCCTCACCCTCCCAGCCCGGGTGTGGGATGGTTGACAAGGAACATGACAGTGTGCAACTTCACTCTGTGCAGACCTAAGTCCGGTGCTGCTGGCACAGAGCACAGCAGTGACCAGTTTCACCTTGTGCCAACCTAGGCATGGTGCAGCCAGCAAGGAGAAGCTTGTTGGCTTTGCTTCTTGAAAGTTGCACCATTCCTGGCTCTGCACTGGGTGAAGCCAGGTACAGTCATGTCCTTCATCACTGAAAGCCCTACCAGGCTGATGGGGCAAAGCTTGGCACCACTGTGCTCCTTTTCACAGCCCTCCAGCTCACCTGGATGTCGCCAGTCTGCCCTGTGAAAATATATGACTAAGTTCATGTTACTTGCCATCTACTGGCCAAATGTTTAGAAGTCAGATTAGGCATGCTCCTGCAGAAGGTGGGGTTTCTTGGATTGTTTTCCTGAGGCTCACACTACACTTTAAGCTTTGTATAGTGTAGGATTGGGGTTCCCTCAACCTGATGTCAATGCCAGCAAGCATCTAGGGTTGCCAGGTCCCTCTTTTGGGGGGCGGAGCCTGAGGAGCGCAGGGTTTGGGGAGGGACTTCAGTGCCATAAAGTCCAATTGCCAAAGTGGACATTTTCTCCAGGTGAACTGATCTCAATCGGCTGGAGATCAGTTGTAATAGCAGGAGATCTCCAGCTTGTACCTGGAGGTACCTTGTGTGCTTTGATGCTAATAAAGCCTTTCTGATGTGGCCTTCCAATATTACACTGACCACAAGGACAAATGGGCAGCAATAGCCTCACCCACTTCTCCACATGGATGCCAACTCTGGCTTGGAAATCTCCTAGAGATTCAGGGGCAGTGCCTGGGGAGGGCAGAGTTTGCAGAGATGTGCTGCCATGGAATCTGCCTTCCGAAGCTGACATTTCCTCCAGGGGAACTATCTCTGTAGCCTGGAGATCAGTTGTAATTCTGGAAAAACTCCAGGCTTCACCCTGAGGATAGTAACCTAGGCCAATAAACTCCATCATTCAAAAAGGGCTCCCAAGCCCAGAGAAATACAAAATATATAGACATGAGGGTTTCAGTTGGGAAAACAGACACATTCTTAATCTGTCTAATAACATATTGTGCCCTGATTTTTATATGATCCTATCTGATCTAATTTCTCTTTTCTTTTTGTATTATATTGCTAATTGTAATGAGAGTTACCAATAGGCAGAAGGTGAAAAAGTTCTGTTCTTTTAATAGAGCCTCAGTGTGCTGAAATTTTTCATGGCTTCATCTGATACATTAAGAGAACCCATTATAGCACTATTAAAGGAACCGGGTATTTTTTTTCTCTCCATGCAATTGCCAACCCTAGTTGTAAATAATAAGCTAAAGTGTGTTCAGTATGTACATGTTAGTTGCCACCTAGTGGCCAGGTGCCAGATACTTTTGTTTGGCAGTCAGACTAGGTATGCTCCTGGGAAAGGTGGTGGTGGGGGTTTGCTGGCGTGTTCTTCTGCCTAGCTGAGGCCCTGTGTGCTGTGACTCAAATAGAGCAGGGTTATACTCCTGAATATTACAGATACTCTAATTATGTTTTTGCTGTCAATATGAACAGGGGGGAAATGTTGTTAACGATCAAGACGTAATGGTGCTAAATGATCTCCATCAGGAACTCTTGCTAAAAATAGAAACATTCAGTTTCTATTGAAACACTTAGAGAACAGCACTTAGAGAGAAACACTTAGAGAACAGCAGTTTAGGTATAACTGAGGATATCTTGAGAACTGAATATGTTTATTGAGAATACATGGACAACAGTGAAAAACTGGTATGATGCTCATCAACAATTTATGAAACTCTGAGTATAGATAATTATACAGAGATACAGATGCAAGACAGGATGTTATATCCTATATATGCCAATACAGGGCTTTCCCACATTTTATCTGTAATTCTCCAGTTAAAAGAAAAAAATACATCTATATACTAATAGCGATGTTAGCCAAATCTAAGGATACCTAAATCTGGTGACTGGAGCTATGAACAGGCAAGACAGATCTTTCTACTAACCTGAAAAACACCTCTAATTTGTAGAAAAATGTGAAATCTAAAAAACAACAACCACCATTCATTGGGGGGGGGGTGTTAAAAAACCAAAAAATAAATGATAAAAGGAGCACCTGTAGCTTTAAGCAATGGATTCCCTTAGTGGTTGTTGCTAGGCAACCACAGTATTCCAGTCTCCATTTTTCTGTGAGTAAAAATGTAGGAAAAGAGGGCAAGGTCCTTTACAGGCCCATTTCTGGCCTTTGAAGGAGGACTAGGGTTGCCAGCTCCAGGTTGGGAAATTCCTGGAGATTTTGTAGTATAGTCTGAGAAGGGCAGGGTTTGGGGAGGGGAGAGACTTGAGCCTCCAAAGCAGTCATTTTTCTCCAGGGTAACAGATCTCTGTCGTCTCTGTTGTAATTCTGGGAGATCTCCAGGTCCAGCACAGAGGCTAGAATCCCTAAGGATGAAAGCAACCTCTGGGTGACTTGATACCACTTGACTTGCATGACTCAACTAGGCCTGCTGCTTGCAACTGTTCAACAAGTGCCACCCTATGAAAGCCAGTGTGGTGTAGAAGTTAGAGCTTCAGAGTAGGGTCTGGGAGAACCAGGTTTGAATTCCCATCCTGCTGTGCAAGCTCACTGGGTGATTTTGGGCCAGTCACATACTTTCAGACTAACTTATCTCACAGGGTACCCGTTTCCTCCATAGAAACTAGGGTTGCCAGCCTTCAGGTAGAGGCTGGAGATCACCCAGAATTAAAACTGATCTCCAGATGACAGAGAGCAATTCCTCTGGGGGAAATTGCTGATTTGGAGGGTGGGCTCCATGGCATTATACTCTGCTGAGGTCACTTCCCTCCCCAAACTCTGCCCCCCAAGCCTCCACCCCCCCAATCTCCAGGAATATCCCAACCTGGAGCTGGCAACCCTAAGGGGGAACTGATCTCTGTAATTGGGAGATATGTTGAGATTCCAGGAGATTTCCATGACCCACCTGGAGGATGGCAATCCTAGAAGGAGAGAAGGAAGCAGGAAAAAGGGGTGAGGCTATGGGGCTTTCAGGAATGGGAAAGAGGAAATAGAGGGGGAGGGGGAAATGAGATGCCTCCCAGAAGTCCTTGCAGGTTCCCACTTGTTATTGTCAAAAAAAGAATGGGATGGATTTCTCCAAGAGATACACATATTTCAAGAAAAATACATAGAATGTATGAGACTGGGTCATTTTTATATGGCATCTAATGAAAGAGGGGGGAGTATAGAGCCAAATTCTAGACCAGCTGTAGTTTTTGGACACTTGTTAAAGGTAGTCCACTGAAGAACATATTTACAGTAGCCTAATGCAGATTAAGGAAAGATTAGGTAATTAACTCAAACCATCCTTTCTGCTCTGCCTCAGATTGAGAGAAAGAATTAGCAGGATTTCTCCCAACTAGGGCTGCCAACTCCTGGTTGGGAAACTTCTGGAAATTTGGGGATAGAGCCTGGGAAGGATGGAGTTTGGCGAGGAGGTGGAGTTCAACAGGGATGTAATGCCATAGACTCCACCCTCTGAAGTTTCCACTTTCTCCAGGGGAATTGATCTCTGTAATCTAGAGATCACTAGTAATTTTGGGACAATTCTGGGCCCCACATTGAGGTAGGAAAACGTATTCCCAGAGTTGGCTGTACAGTATCAGGCCTCATTTAAGAAACCAAATAAGCCAAAATGTGGAGAGCAGGGAGATGAGTTTTTTGTTTGTTTGTTGCAAAAACATTCTGTGATTAAGGTAAAACAGTAGATTGCTTTTGACAATTAGCTTTTCAATTTTTATTGATTCATCTATTTCTAATTCTAGAAGGCTTTTGAGAGAGTAGAGGGAAGTTGTTTAATAGTTTAGGATCCTTCAGGTTTGGTAACTACTTTTAAATTGACAGAATTAATCCATTCAGGTTCTCTCTCTCTCAAAAGTATCCATTGACGGCATATTATCAGACTTGCTTGAGATTAAGCATGGGGCAAGACAGGAATGCCCTCTGTCAACCATGCTTTTTGCCATCTCACTAGAACCTTTTGCAGTAATCGTTCAATAGGCTAAACAAGTTCAAGGGAAATTACTTGTTAACTATCATCACAAAATGAGCCTCTCCAACAGCGGTGCTCACTCCCAGGCTTATGGAAAGCTGCATTTGCAATTACCATCAACCAAAAGAGCCACACAGCTACTAATTGTCCTGTGTTTAAAAACGGGCACAATAATGTAAGATATGATTATTAATATTAAATATATAATTATATCCTTTTTCATTGCCAGATGACGTCTGAGCAAATAGCATTGTCCATCCCCATCATTATAGTCAGCCCTTACGTATATGTGCAGTCCGGGGAAGGGCTTCATTCTTCCTCTCTCCTCAGCATGACGAGTAGCAATGCAGATGACAGAGTGAGGCTGCCAAGGTTCCCAGAGGAGAGTGAGCTGCTCATGGAGAAATGGGGGGGGGGGAACTACCACCACCCCTCTGTAGCCAGCTTGCTGTTTTCTTGCATGGCTGCCACAGTGATAGTGAACATATGAAAATATGAAGCTGCCTTATACTGAATCAGACCATCGGTCCATCAAAGTCAGTATTGTCTACTCAGACCAGCAGTGGCTCTCCAGGGTCTCAGGCAGAGGTCTTTCACATCACCTACTTGCCTCATCCCTTTAACTGGAGATGCTGGGGATGGAACCTAGGACCTTCTGCACGCCAAGCAGATGCTCAACAAACTGAGCCACTGGTGGTATTCTTTCTTCTCCACAGCCAGATTTCTTTCCTCCTGGTAGCTGCCTGGCTACTGGGATGAGAGGGACGAGGCTGCCTCCCAGAAGTCGGTGAGAGGTTGTAGACTTCCATCCCTGATATGAGGCAGGTAGCTCAGGGAGACTTGCAGCTTACCTGTCCTCCGGTCCCTGCAATGGCAGCTGTTTCAGGGTGGGAGCCCCCTGCCAACCACAAGCCATACAGGGCAATGGCCTTGCTTACTTTCCTGGAACACGGTGCGGGTGTCGCTTAGGTGACAGGGCCCAGAACAGCAGCCACAGGCATCATGTCAAAGAGCCGTATGTGGCTCCTGAGACAATGAGTATAACTGCCCTACACAGAAAAATCATGACAATCCATGAGGATCTGCTCCTTCGATTCATCATTTTGTATCATGACACCACCACAAAGCAGTGAATCCATGTTTGTTTGTTTGTAGTTCAGTCCATGAACACTGATGTCATGTGTGATTTGACAGTGAATTTGGGGCAGAGGGTTCTAATTTTAAAAATATGATGATTCATGTTTTCTAATGTGTTTTTTATGCCATGAAGCACTATTTTTATTGTGCTGCCCTAGAGAAGGGTATAAACTGCAATATGATGGCAGTTTCATATTTTCATTGTAAAAATCAAATGAATTCAAGATAATACATTTAAAATAATCTATATCCCAGACTTACCTAGCACACACACACATTCTTTAAGTACTGGTAATATGACAACTACATTATTATAGAGAATCTTTGCGTTTAAATCCCATGAACTGATCCCAATGTGAAAGTTTTCTTCCTTGGTTGTTTAAACCGACCTGTCAGTATACGTCTTCTTATCCCACCTCCCCCCAGACCATCCTATCCCTACTGCCTAATGAATTTGAGTCGATATCATTTTAATACACATTAATCAGATCGATAAGATTACACATGCAAGTTTTTTTTTTCCTAAAGGAAATTTCTACAGTGAGTTTATTAACAGCCTATTTTAAAAGCCAGCACAGGTCAGGTTTTAAATCAATCATCTACTGGAGATAAAAAAAGACTCTTTTGAATAATGAATAATAGCGTATGTTACCACCTTGAACAGACAACGATCTTCAAATGTACTAATATTGGTACCGCCAGCACTTGAGCAAAGCTTTTTTCATGTGCAATTAAAAAAACGGGAGCATGTGATTCAGGCAAGGACTCGCAAGATCGGGCTCCTGATAGCCTCCTCTTAACACTAGAAAAGCTGCCCTCCCCAAAAAAGAGCCTACAATGACATCGCAAAGGTATCCCCCAGAGTCACTCCACCATTTATTTACCAGTCTATGTGACTCCCTCGCCGTGGACAGAATGGGGGCCTCGGCAGTGTGGGACCCCCCCCTTTTTGATCATCGGAACACCCCCCCCCCTTCCAGAAACAGGGGGAGGGGAGAGTAGGGGTTTAGTCCCTGACGTCATCCAGACTGCTTGACTCGAACCGGAGGAACCGAGATGAGGCCGGGCGTACGACAGACCCTGGGCGGGGGGCTGGCCGAGAGGGGACGGTCTTGATTCACCTGCGCCCAAATGCAAGGCAAGGCAAGGCAGGCGAGGACGGAGGGAGGCTTCGGGAGGAGGCGGTCCTTCCGAGGCAGCCAGGCACAGCTTGCTCGTGGCTCCTCGCCCCTCGGAGCACGACGGAAGGGCTCCTGTTTTGCAGCCGAGGCTGGATGCTGGACGGCCGGATTGGGAGTGTATTGGCGGCGCGAAGGAGCGGATCAGGACGACCACCTTGCGGTGGTCCCCAGAATGTCGTTTATTTATACCTGGTCATCTGGGCGTTCTGCCTGTTCCCCTCGGGCAACGTGCATGGGGGGCGCGGGGGAGGGTGTCATCTCTTCTTCTACTTGCATCCCAGTGAGGTTCATGGCTTACCTGGGATTTGAACGAGTGGGTTCCAAAATCAAACCTGGTTTTCCTGCTGCAAAATCTAGTTTCGTGCATGTGAACCTAACATTAACAACTCTAAGATAGAAGATATGTTTTAAAGGTTTCTTTGCTAATGCCCCTCTTTGATATTGCGTGCATAGCTGAATAATTATGGTTTTCAAAAACTGATCCTATCTGCACGTTATCGAATGTTTTGTTTTTTAATAGTAAAAATATTTAACCTGGTGTGGTAATTTTGATAGTGAAACATGTTACTTTTGATTTTTTTTGACCCAACTGGTATCAAGCTCAAATGAGTTCCATGCTCTTGAGGCCCAACATGTCATCTATTGATTATTAAGCTGTAAAATATCTCAAATCTATAGGCTAAATCACGGATTCAACTTCTTGTTGCCTCCTGTACCCTTATATATTGTTGCTCACTGCCTAACACATTTCTTTCTCATTCATGCCCTGTTTTTTGCATTGGTACTTAGAAGTTCAAAGTAGATTACAACTATAATGCAGAATACGTGTTGCCAACACTGAAGCAAAAACTATAGTGTCATTAACACACACACCATGTAACTATTTGCTCACACAAAACTTCACTTGTTCACACATGTGAATGCAGTTAGGTGATTCATTGGAGGACATGTTATATAATATCCTAATTATTTCTCTGGCAGTTAGCCATTATATATATATAGTATATACAGTGCAACCCTATGCTGTAAGTGTCTCACAGTTTTTATGGGATTTACTCCCAGGTAAGTGTGTTTAGGATTGTTACCTTTATGACCAAACTGGAAAAAAACATGTCAGGCTATATTCTCAAAGTCACTTAAAGTAGATGTGCTCTAGAACTTCCTCCCAGTTGTTACCCATGGGACATTTCGAGTCAAGACCTTTAAAAAAATTCATCCTGGCTTGGAACCTTTGTTAAATCTTGTGATAACTTTTGTTATACTGGTCAAAGACCGCAATAAATTTTATGATATGATTCATCCTGGCTCTCGGTTGAATTTAGGTGTGTGTTGAATATGGTGGCTTCAGTAACTTTTTCTTACCATTTGTTGTATTGGTATTGCTGCATTGCTGTGTTTATAATATTGTTTTAACTTGTTTTTTTTAAAAAAAAGGTTATTTAGAAGCCAGCCTGAACGATTTGGTATAGAAGTGGGGTACAGATTGTTTTCAATGTTAGTATTTCCTAATTACCTCTCATAGTAACAGCCAGGGTTATTAAGTAGAGAATCTTTTCCACTCTGTAAATGCATGAATATGGGCACTCTGTGACCTTAATCCCAGTGAAGCAATTAAAAGGCTGAAGAAGTGTTCTTAAATAGGAGATTGACCTTAGACATAGCAGATGACCCTCCAACCTCTTCTTGAGTAATGTCCGTCAAAACTAGCCAGAGACCTTCTTAATGGCTTCACTACTCATCCCAGATTAAATTGTCTGGGAACTCCATTTCCCCAGAATCTCCAGCAGCCACACCCAGTTCCTCCTGAAGCGGGTCAATGCTTTTTAGTGCCTATGCTCTTAGAATGGACCCCTTCCTGAGAAGAAGTATGTTATCTTATTCAGTTAGACACCTACTAAGCAGGACTCGCCCTGACCTGGATGGCCCAGCCTAGCCTGATCTCGTCAGATCTCAGAAGCTAAGCAGGGTCAGCCCTGGTTAGTATTTGGATGGGAGACCACCAAGGAATACCAGGGTTGCTGTGCAGAGGAAGGCACTGGCAAACCACCTCTGTTAGTCTCTTGCCATGAAAACCCCAAAAGGGGTCGCCATAAGTCGGCTGTGACTTGAAGGCACTTTACACACACACACAAGCAGGACTCAATGCTTCTTACCGAATTAAGTTTTCTCTTGAAGTGCTCCAATAAATTATGAAAAGGATGTGAATGTATATACAGTTTATTTTACATAATATATATGCATGTAAATGGTTACAAAGTTCTAAAATGTGATAAAGTTCAGAAATTATGAGTCTTAAACATGTTCATGTATGCAAGCAGTTTTTAAACAATCTCTATTCCTCTATATAAGAGTTCAAACCTTAAACCAGTAATAATATTTCATTCAGGAAATATAGAAGTTACAGAAATCTTGTAAAAAATGGTTAGTGCAATGAATAAGATCTGATTTAATTAAAAGCATCTTAATTCAAACTACCTAGAACATCACAGAACATAAGACATACTTCACCTAGTCATGTCATTTGCAAACCTCCCCAGCATGGCAGGGCCTAGAGAGATCTGAAAAGTTCCTAATTCATGTTAAGGATATTTGAACCTTTTTGGTCCTCTATGTGTTATTTTAGTATTTAAATGTCTTTGGTGTATGCAATGATTAGAGAAATCTCTGGTTCCATGAGTTCATGTAAGAGCTGAAGTCATGAGCCCTTAAAGCATATTTTTAGTCCATGCCAGGACTAAGTTCATGAAACCATAGAGAAATCTCTAAGTGTTTTTAGCCTATGAAAGGCCTCTGATCTACGTTAAGATCAGGGAGATTTATATATATGTGCATGCCATCTTTAGCTGCATCAGAACTAGAAAGCTATGTGAAGCTTAAAGCCATGCGAATGTCAGAGTTCTGTGTAAGAACTGAGTGCAGAGGTTTCCCTGTCAGCTAGAGAAACCTCTGACTCATGCTCAGAGAATGTTCAGAATTCTCTCTGTTAGCTAGAGAAACTCCTGACGCATGCTCAGAGAATAAGCTCCTATTGTCTTCAACTCTTTGAAGGGTTGAAGAGACCTGTATGAAGGAAGCTATAGGTTTTACAATCTCCATGTCTGTCAGGACTGGGAGGCCTATACAAGGCTAGATAGATCTTAGTGAGAACTCATCAATCCCTGTAGAACAAATGAGTTCTCAGTGTTTCCATATTAAATATGGCATGATCTAAACTCTTAGACTCCACACAAAGGTTGATGGATTCTAAGAGTCTCCATCTTATTCATAAGATGGAGAAATCTGCAGGCATTCAGTTCAGATATCCAGTCCTAGCAAGGGCTGGCTATCTTGAAAAGAACCCCCCTTTTAGGGAGTTCTCCAGTCTCACAGGAAGACTTGTAAATGTTGGAGAAATCTGTAAGTACCCAGTCCACACAAGGACTGAATACTTAGAGAGACCTCTTTAGGCAAAAAAGTCTTAACCCATATGGAAAGTCTGAGAGCCTCAATCCACACAAGAATCAAGGCTCAAAGTCTTTACCTCCCAGGTAAGGGATGGAGAGATCCATTCAAGTCAACGGGTATCAACTTGTTAGGAACTCTAACTCCTGGCTAGGAAGTTCCTCCTTATATTCCTTTCAAGATTAGTATTCTTCCCTACCCTTGACGGTGCTTGGTAGGATCTGATCTTGAGATTGTTCCAGTGCATCAGCACTTTTGGAACTTCGAGCAGCAGCGTTGTTGCTCTCACCTTGTAAGGATTACCAGTTAGGTCATTTGCTGACCTGGCCATGTACTAAACAGTCAGTTTATGGCTTTTTGATATTTCTTTAAATATAACTTTTCCCAGCATTCTCTTCTTGTTAAGAATATGGTTAATTTGACTCTCTTCTTACCTCTGAAATACCTTCTTAACTTTAAAAGGACTTAAAACTTCAAATAAAATCACATTGTGACATTTCATTACATCATTGCTCACAGTCAGCAAATGTTATCAGAGTACAGAGCAAAAGTCAGAAACACCTTGACTCTGCCTGCGTTTCAGTGGAGAACATTCTGGAAGCTTCCTCGCTGGCTTCAAGGTCACTGCGAATATCCTCAGAAACAAGTGCCTTTCTAAAAGGGCATTCAGTCAAGGACGGAACTGCTGCTCCTTGACTAAACATTTAAGCTGAGTCATTCAGGCTTCTGAAAAACCTGTTTTCTCCTTACATATGAAGTCTATATGGGCTTCAAATGGGAAAATTCTATATTCTTCCTTCATTTGTGCATTTGCCCATGACACTCCTAAAACTCTCCTAAGAAGCAGCAGCTTTGTCTCTTAGTAATGGAAGAAATCAAGGTAGTTTTCCTAAAATGCTGTTGCTGCTGACTGTTGGCTCATCCATCACCAGCCTCCCCTCTTTCATGTCCAAAACCACCTTCTCAGAACCTAAATAAAGTCCAAAATCTATTGATATGCATATCCATAATTTCTTATGCCCAGCCAGGAAAATATTTTTAAAAGTCCAATTTACAGCATTGCTAGGAAATGTTTGTCAACACTAGCTCAAAGAACAAGAAATCGAAAGTATTGTCAAAGCAGTTGATAAGAAAATGAAAAAGGCCCATATGCAATCAGTGGATATTATAAAATAAAAATTAAACATTGCAGTGATCTACAGGTGTTTATCAGTGTGGCAAGCTGTCCTGTATTCTGCAGTCCAGTTTTCCAAAGTATTTCAGGTGATCCTTCATACTTGCAGTCCAATCCTGAAGGGGGGGAAGTTATGAAGTGCCCAGAGACAGCGCCGCTGTGCTACCTCCTGTGCGGTTTGCAGTGGCGCAGGGGATAACAGAAAATATAATTCCCCCCATGCCCTGTGAAACTCTCCATAGAGTTGCACTGCCGTTTTGTATGTGTAACTCAGCGCCTGCATAAACGGCCATTTATGGCCTGAGAGGGTTTTAGAAGCTACCTGAAGGCAGCTCCATCCCCGGGAATGCCTGTTTCAGTGCCAGTGCAAGCCCTTGCGCTGGAGATATGCTGCCGGTAGGGCTGCATCATGATGCTGCAAAGCTCTGCAGCAACTGCATAAGTGTCCCTGCTCCAGCATCCATGCCAGTTTGGACGGAGTAAGTGGCACTTATGCTGCCATATGGGTCACACTGCCACCTCACCTGTTTCGCCCCCCTTCAGGATTGTATGGTTAGTCTACTTCCTTGCCCTAAAAAAATAGCATTTTTGGCACACAGTAACACTGATGGGTGCCAACTCAGAATATAGCTGACAAAAAAATAACGTGTGTTATTGTTTTATGAAGCAGGGAGTATTTGAGTGAATTAACTCAGGTGTTTTTGTAAAGATTAATGAATTTTAATTTTACTTATACAAAAATTGCAGGTAGCCATGTTGGTCTATTAAGAACAAACCTGAAAGCAGAAATATCATAAATACATGTATATTAGGTGTACTAAGGAGAATCAGCATGGTGTAGTGGTTAAGGTGTTGGACTAGGACCTGGTAAACCCAGGTTCAAGTCCCTACTTGTGCTGTGGAAGCTTTCTGGGTGACTGTGGTCCAGTCACACACTGACCCTGGCTAGTATTTGGATGGGAGTCCTCCAAGGAATACCAGAAGCGTGACCTGGAGGCAGGCGATGGCAAACCACCTCCAAGGGTCTCTTGCCTTGAAAACCCTATAGGGCAGTGATGGCGAACCTTTTAGAGACCAAGTGCCCAAACTGCAACCCAAAACCCACTTATTTATCGCCAAGTGCCAACACAGCAATTTAACCTGAATACTGAGGCTTTAGTTTAGAAAAAACAACTCATACATTAACATCTTTTGTCTTAAAAGAAAAACACAATAACAGAGCTTTATATGCTTTGCACACTCCTTTGCACACTTTTACCACATGCATTTGGAAAAGCAAACTTTTTTTGGGGGGAAGAGGGATAAAAAACAAATCTAAACAGACTTTGGGCCAAGGAAGCATCTTTAAAAGTCTCAGCAAACCCTTTTGCACACTTATACCACATGCCTTTGAAAAGCAAACCTTTTTTTTGGGGGGGGGGATAAAAACCAACACTAAACAGATATAAAAACCAACATTACACAGTTTTTGGGCCAAGGAGGCGTCCTTATGGGTCAGAGCAAACCCCTTTGCACACTCCTATCACATGTATTTCAAAAACCAAACTTGGGGTGCGTGTGGAAGAGATGAAAATCACCACTACTAAAAAAGGTGCGGGGAAGGCACCAGGCTCAGTGGGCTGGTTAACAGTGAGGTATTCTTCACGGAGTGAGAGTCATTAGGCAAGAATGCAAACAGGAGCAAGAATGCAAACAGGAGCAGCGTGCGCCCTAAGAGCAACCCAGGGATTTGAGATTGCCTTTTTGCCTCTCTCCTTTCTCTTGCTGCAGCCTGTTCAGCAGGCCCTTTAAGAGTGGGAAGGGCAGACAGACAGACCTCTCTCTGCTGCTGAAGCCACGACAAGCCGCCTGCGCTCTCCCCGCGTTTGCTGCCCAAGCAGGGGAGAAGAGAGCCAGAAGGGGTGGGGTGGGGTGGGAGGAGAGCTGCTTATTCAGCTGGCCCTTTAAGAGTGGGAAGGGCAGACAGACAGGAACCTCTCTCCTTTCTCCTACTGCAGCCGGGACAAGTCGCCTGCGCTCTTCCCACATTTGCAGAGCAGAACTCTGTGCTGGGGCGACGGCGCACGTGCCCACAGAGAGGGCTCTGAGTGTCCGATCTGGAACGCGTGCCATAGGTTCGCCATCATGGCTATAGGGTCTCCATAAGTCAGCTATGACTTGACGGCAAAAATAAAAGTGTACTAAAACATCCTCAAGCAGTGCGCAAGCTTTTGAGTTTCCAAGAATTCTTATTTAGGCTAACTGAACATCTGGCCTGGAAAAAGATCTTGAGAATTCAGAATCCTGCTCACTAATTGGTGATGTTTTAGGTGACTGTAATGCAAGGTATATCATGATTGCTGCAATTGAATTAACACTGTGATTGAAGGATAGAGAATTTAGAAAGCAACTAGCCAGATCCATTGGGAGAACTGGTGGTACGAACCACTGGGTGCCAAACAGATTGAATACATGTAGAAGACAGGAAAGGCACCGTCTGCAGAGGGACAGGCTGCAGGAGCAAGTAGAAGGAAAGTACTTCAAAGTCCCAGTGATAAGCTTGGGAAGGGGACACTGCTTGACCTTTGTGAGTGAATGAGAGGGAATGGGGTGAGTAGAAAGGAAGCAAATGATTTAGGAGTGTTAAGCAAAAAGAATTTTCTGAAATCATTCTGAATTTTTGCACGAAAGTGAAAAAATCCATCCCCCCAAGTTACATGAACACATATAAACACATGAAGCTGCCTTCTACTGAATCAGACCCTTGGTCCATCAAAGTCAGTATTGTCTACTCAGACCGGTAGTGGCTCTCCAGGGTCTCAGGCAGAGGTCTTTCACATCACCTCCTTGCCTAGTCCCTTTAACTAGTCCATTTTGTACATTTCATAAAAGTGTCTGAATGCAATCAACATATGCATTCAGAAAGATGTGTTAGACAGCTGCATTTGTTTATTTAAACCAGGGATGGGGAACGTCCGGCCTGGGGGCCGTATGTGGCCCCTGAGGACATTTTCAGTGGCCCTCGGGAGCTCCAGGGCCCAGCCGCGGAGGCGCAGCACAATGCGGCCCTCCCTGAGGGTGTTTCTGGGGCTGCGGCACCCTTTGGACCTCCTCTTCTCTACTGTTGGTCGGCGAGAGGAGGGGGAGGGACGCTTCCCCCAAGGCTGCCCCCTACAGTCATGGCATGCAGGAATGCCGCAGCACACTGTAAGCCCCTCTCGCCGCCTGTCAAGCGGCAAGAGGGGGGAGAGAGGCCAGTGGCTCCCGGTGGCGGAACATGCGCGCGGGAGCCAATCGGGCTTGGAGGGCCTTTTGTGGACTCGGGTTGGGAGGGCGTGGAGGCTGATGCCCGGTTGTGCGGGGCTGCATGTGCTGCCGTGTGTGTGTGTGTTAGGGGAGGTGGGGAGCCTGGGGCCCGGTTGCGTGGGGCCGGCGTGTGCAGGTGTGTGTGTGAGTGTGTGGGGAAGGCTTTTCTCTCTTCCTCTTTTTCTGTCACTCTTTCCCCTTTCTCCCCCTCTCTCCCTCGTCTCTTTCTTTGTCTGTCTCCTTCCGTCCTTTTCTCCCCCTACATTTCTCTGTTTTCCTTCCTTCCTTCCCTGAGGATCGGCTGCAGGCTGAGCCCCCCTGGCGCCTCGTTTGCTCGGGGCCCACTGCTGGCTGCCCTCCCGCCTGGGAGGGGAGAGGGAGGGGGAGTGGGGTGCCCTCCAGGCCTTCTCTGCGTGTCCTCCCCTGTGGTTGCCAACCTCCAGGTGATGGCTGGAGACCTGGCAACCCTAGCCTCTCCCCACCCCTGCCGGGAGATCTACACCTGGTTATGGCCCCCGAATGATGTTATAAATGAGCAAATGGCCCTTGGCAGGAAAAAGGTTCCCCAGCCCTGATTTAAAAGTTCCACCTTTCCTCGTGATTCAATATGGTTTTCAAATCACAAATTAAAAACATACAGAATAAAGCTCCAAATAACCCCATCTGCAAAGATATTTGCACTCTGTTCTCCATTAAAAGGCCTGGGAAATAGAATGGCCTTGCACTGTCTCCTAACCAAATTCTAGATGGCACCTCTCTCACTCTCTCACAAGGGGCCCATTCTGTAGCGATATGTTACAAATGCAGCTATGTGTTGAGTATACACTCGGTGACCTCTGCATGTGTGAAATTACTCTCATAGTAGATCTAGATTGTGTATCAGGTTTTGCGTTTGCGTTCCACTTGGTATTCCACATTTCAAAGACTTGTGCTTCACAGTGTTTATGGAGGAAGTGGGTTGTCATTGCTGGGACCAGGGACTGAGAAGGTTTGTGCAGGCTTCAGTATGAAGTGGTAGCAAAATGATATAGACGCTGGTCTAACCCCCAAGATAAACCCCCACTGATAAATATGTCACGGGAAGCACCTTGGTCGGGAAGCCTTTGGTGAACTCAGCCTATCAGGAATGTGTGTGTGTTAAGTGCCGTCAAGTCGCTTCCGACTCATGGCGACCCTATGAATGAAAGTCCTCCAAAATGTCCTATCTTTGACAGCCCTGCTCAGATCCTGCAAATTGAAGGCCGTGGCTTCCTTTATTGAGTCAATCCATCTCTTGTTGGGTCTTCCTCTTTTCCTGCTGCCCTCAACTTTTCCTATCATGACGGTCTTTTCCAGTGACTCTTGTCGTCTCATGACGTGACCAAATACGACAGCCTCAGTTTAGTCATTTTAGCTTCTAGGGTCAGTTCAGGCTTGATTTGATCTATAGCCCACTGATTTGTTTTTTTGGCAGTCCACGGAATCCGTAACACTCTCCTCCAACATCACATTTCAAAGGAATCTATTTTCTTCCTATCAGATTTCTTCACTGTCCAGCTTTCAGGAATAGCACTTTCAAAATATTAAGCCAACAGATTCACAAAATGCACCTCTTTGGCAATATAGGCAGTACCACTGGCTGGCTGTGTATCCTACAGCTAAACAGGTGGAAAAAAGGAGATTATGACTTTTTAAATGAATCAAGACTTAATTTATTCAATGCACATTATTTCCATGTAGAAGCAATCATAGCCTGGGCAAACAAAGACCAAACTTTAGTGGAACGTTGTACAAATAATATCCTGTTTCAAGGGGATGTATAAAGAACCTTATTATCTTTTAATATCCATTTGCAAGCAAAAGTGTCCCCCTGTCATTTCACCAAGGGGAGGAGAGCAAGATGGAGGAGAGAAGTAGAGCTGAGTTTATCAGACGGAAGCCCAATGAGGACATCAATTAAATCTCCACATTTGCTCAGATGTCCTGGCTCCATGGACAGGAAAAGACCCCAAATAACCTCATTTAAAGAAGTTTGGCCATTTCATTTTGCAATGTAGACAACCCCCCCTTTTTTTACACATCCTTTATTTCGCCCTTCTCATCACCAAAAATATATAGAGCTGATTTCCAGGGAATACGCCATATTAACAATACAGCAAATAAAGGACCAGACCTCACTCTTTTATTCACTTGATTATGGGCTACTCCTTTCATATATACCAATCCTCTTTAGTTGCTAGACAGAGCTTTGGATGCAAAGGTTTCTATTCCAGTAATGGAGGAGCCTTGCTCCAGCGGAAGAGGCACATTCTGGCCACTACCTTGAAAAAGCAGGTTCACTGTTTTTCTGATGCTACGACTGAAGTCCTGTAAAATACTTCCTTGCAAGTAAGTCTTATTGAGCTCAGTGGGAGTTACCACTGAGTAAACATGCATAGGATTAGCCTGCATGCCTGCAATCCTCTACACACTTACCTTGAAGTAAGTCCCATTGAGATCAGATGAACTTTTGTTTGAGTATTAGGGATATGAACACAAAAGATTTCTTTTCAGTGTTTATTTTTAACATCTTTATCCCACCAAGGGAGCTCATGGGGCACACATGGTATTGTGTTTGTTTCAGTAAACAAACACACACACACATAAATCTGGATCTCTACGGCCTTTTTAATTTCTCAGTAGAGGGGGTTGTTTCCAGAGGTTTCATTCCAGTAATGGTACAGTCCTGCACTGATGGGAGGAGTTTTCAGTGGTCAAAAGCTGCACCATTAGCAGAATGGAAACTTTGGATCCGCTACTTAATAGTACTGCTTAATAGAAGGAAAAGAGGAAGACCCAACAAGAGATGGATTGATTCAATAAAGGAAGCCACAGCCCTCAATTTGCAAGATCTGAACAAGGCTGTCAAAAATAGTACATTTTGGAGGACTTTCATTCATAGGGTCGCCATGAGTCGGAAGCGACTTGATGGCACTTAACACACACACACTTAATATTTAGTGCTCAGTGTACAGAAATGTGCAAGTTCACCCATATGATTGAAATGTGGATGTTAGGGATTATAGCTCTAAAAGTCCACGGATACGTGGTATATAGAAAAAATGATTCTGTGGAACAAAATGTGGCATTCCATTTCAAGAGCGCTCAACCAGTTCCACTGGGGGGTAGGCAGTTGCTGGGTCTCTCTCTCTTTGACATTTGGAACCACTTTAGGATTACCTGCAGATAATGGAAGTTATTTTTGAAATGTAAATGGACCAACAAATCCTCTATCAAAGTACCCTTTTTTTGCATGAGTTTTATTGAAGAACACAAACACTGTTCTGCGAATATGTAGAAAGTGCTTGCTGGGGTCTTAGAAATCCACAGGTCCCATTTATCCAGGAATGAGAGTTTGACAATCAGCAAAGCTCCCTGTACTTCTCTCAGGACACTTCAGTTTCCAGTCTTCTTACATAGAATAATAGAATAGAATCAAAGGATCATAGAGTTGGAAGGGGCCATGCAGGCCATCTAGCCCAACCCCCTCCTTAATGCAGGATCAGCCTAGACTAGAGCATCCCTGACAAGTGCTTGTCCAGCCTCTGCTTAAAGAGGGCCTGTGAGGGGGAGCTTACCACCTCCCTAGGCAGCTGATTCCAGCTGCTGTCCATTCATCCCTGGCAACAAAATGGTGGGAATGGGAATTATGTTGAATAAATGCATCATCTCAGAGAAGCTGATGCTTGATCCACAAGACAAATTCCCACATAACAGTGCAGCTTGCCGGAATGAAATCCAAAGGAATACATTGAGACATAAATCTTGAAAATACGTTATAACTTCTGCAAAGTTTTCCACGTACTTAGGTTAATCCTTGAGCCATTTGAAACCAGCTTTGGCCCTTGTGAGGAGCACACAGGAATGCTGCAGGTTTCCTTGACTCCCAGGCAAAAACCTTTTAAAAATTCTCCCTTTAAATTTAATAAACAGAAGCTTGCTGTCCCTTTCAGTCTCCTAAGGTGAAGTTTTCAAAGCAGTGCATGGGGATTTAGCTGTTTTACTAATATGCAAGTCAATGGGAGTTGCATGGCTGAAGTCTCAGTGTGATGCTTTGAAAATTTCCCTGTGAGTTTTTGACAGCATGGAACCAGAGTGCTGAGCCCCTGGCTTCCTCTGCTTACATGTCAATGATGCTAATACTGCCTCTGCCTACCAATGTGACAAGGCAAGGATGTGCTTCTATTGGTATCTTTTCTTTGAAGTGAAGGGAAATCCTAAAGCTTCCGTCCTGATAGTGAAAATCCTTGCTAACAGCTCTCCCCTCTCTGACCCCCACGTAGGACTCCGTAATCCAGCCTTGCAGCTGGAGGCACCACAAGTTCTGTGCTTGTACAGACCTCTTCAGCAAAGGTAGCACCGAACGCAAAATCAAAGCTGCCACTCAGCTCCAAAGCATCACAAGTACAGTCTCATTTACAGCATCTGTTTCTTTAGTGTATGCCCCAGATAGCTTTTTGTTCTGGGATAGCCCCATGCTGAAAGTGGTAAGCCAGCTGTGCATGTAAGGGGAGGGGCTGTGGCTCAGTGGTAGAGCATCTGGTTGGCATGCAGAAGGTCCCAGGTTCAGTCCCTGGCGTCTCCAGTTAAAGGGACTAGGCAGGTAGGTGATGTGAAAGACCTCTGCCTGAGACTCTGGAGAGCTGCTGCCAGCCTGAGTAGACAATACTGACTTTGATGGACCAAGGATCTGATTCAGTATAAGGCAGCTTCATGTGTTCATGCTGGGCCCACAATCATCTCTATCAGCCACGTGTTGGCTGTGGTTTGGGAGCTGCACTGTGCAAAATTTATCTGCTAGAGTAAGCTGCACAAAGAGGAGCCCTAAGTGTCACCTCTGTTATTGTCCTGCTGTGTTACCTACCTTCCGGTAGCCCCTTGTCCCAGATATTGTCCTGCTCTAGCAGCTAATTCCCCTGGCTCATTTGTCTGCGATGCTGCAGTGTTTTAAGTGAGTAATCACTGACTGTGCAAGCACTGCTGGGAGGGCAGCATCTCTCTTGAGAAACCTGTCCAGTGCTGCTGGAATTCCTGAGTTTTCCATGGTTCCTGGAAAGCTGCCAGAGCCATATGAGCTGCCAAGTCATGGATTTCCCTGCTGTAATCAGGGACTGGAGTGACTACAGCTCAGCTGCCTTTGGGCCTGACAGAGATAGAGTAAGGCAGTTAAGCACCACTGCACTGATCAGGACCCCTGTGTCTTCCTCTCCAGTCTTCCAGGCTGTTGCTAAATGTGTAATCTTGACATGTGACAGTCTGAGAAAGAGAGAGAGAGAGAGAGAGACCTATTTCATTGCCCCAGGTGAGAAAAGTGTGTTGCATTGACCTGTTTCATTTTCAAACTGGAAGCCAAGCACATGATAGTGGGAAGGTTCTGGGTAGAAATTTCAAGAAGTAGGACAAAGTTTCTTTAAAAGCAGGAGAACGTCTTGCATTTTAATTCAAGAGGCTATGAATTCTGTAGAAGAATAAAGCAAATTATTCCGAGGCTGGATTCAGACATCAGAGACAAACTGAAGTTTGCTTGTGATGAGTACAAACCTGGTTTATTGTTGAAATTCATGGTCCCTGCTGCTTCCTCCTTCCTTTGTGCAGCACTCCAGAACAGAAGGTGAAAGTTTTCTACCAGCTCCGCATATTCATGATGTCTGAATATGTGTGTTGTAATAAACTTGAAGTCAGTTTCTTTCCCAGTAACCAGGATTCTTAACCATAGTGCAATCCTTGTTAAGAGTCCCCCATTACTGGGAAAGAAACTTATTTCTGTTTATTGTGGTGCCTGGGTTGAAGAAAAGCCATGGCCTATTGGAGTTAGTGGAGGTCTTCCATTTTCAATCTCTGCCTGCAGCATGAGGGCAGATGGGAAGGAATACACAAGCCCAACAATTAACCAGGTCAGTTGAGGTGTGAACTAAATGTGACTACTGGGGCAATTTAAATTTTAAAAAGCATTATCTATTGCACAGCTAACAACAGTACAACCAAGTAACAATAAGACAGCATTAAGGCAGCAGTTGTCAACAGCAGAAATATAAGCTGATAGCACCCAGCTCTACTGATGACACTTAACCCCAAAGGTCTAGATTATTTCATTCAACAACCTGATATATGTATTAAAGTACATCGGTGACAAAATTACCTTTGCAGTAGTCCACAGGACATCTGACTCATCGTCTTTGATAGAAACTCTCTGTGACAAAAAGACTGAAACCATCCAAGGACCATCCCCTTAATACCAACTCCATATTTCTAATGGTGTAAAATAACGGAGTGATCAACTGTATCAAAGGCTGTCGATAAATTCTAGGATCAACATTAGATGAATTATTTTTATCAAGGTGTAAATGGAGGTTGCCCACCAAAGTAACCAAGATTGTTTCATTCCCAAAATGAATCCTGAAGCCAGGCTGAAAAAGGTCAAGGATAGATGTGTCATCCAGATATGCCTGAAATGCTTAAAAGTAAAGGTAGTCCCCTGTGAACTCCTAGTCCAATACTCTAACCACTATACCATGTTGGCTCTCAAAAGAAATCCTATTGGACCAAAGCTCTTCGATTTCAACAACGTAATCATGATTGCAGTCCCTTGAAGAAGAGTGGGGTGAAGTGGAAAATCCTTCTCATACATTATTACCAAATAATACACATTAATCTGCCTTAGACTGAATCAGACTATCAGTCCATCAAGGTCGGTATTGACTCCTCGGACTGGCAGCAAATCTCCAGGGACTCAGGGTTAGCAAGTACTGCCTGGTTCTTTTAACTGGAGATGCCTGGTTTTGAACCTGGCACCTTCTGCAGGCAAACCAGAGGCTCGTCCAACTAAACCACATCCCCTCCTCTCCTGCTCCTTCTTTCCACTGCCTGCTGTCTGCTTCAGATGAGACTACTTAAGTGTTGCCCAGTATTCCGTGAGTACTCAGCCCAGCCATAACAATACCCCTCCAGCCTGGACATATTTGCTACAAAGTTGTAAACTGACACCTTTACAAGAATGTCTCAGTAGAACCTCCAAACTAGCAAGTTCTTCCTTTGACGTAGAAAGTTCATAAACTGCTATGGGGAAGGGTGAATCCATACAGTGCTGGAACCAATATGGCTTCTGCAACTATCTATCAACACATGCAGGATTTATTCTAGATTTGGCTTTTTGCACAGCACTCCTAACTAACCCATATTTCAGGTGACTTGTGATGATGGCTAGTTAAAATCAAAATCTTTGCATCCCACCAGGTACTCACAATCCCATCACTTCACTGCACAGTCCTTATTCAGATGGTCAGCCTTTTTCCTTCCACTGCCACAGAATGAATGAGAAGGTTGTGAAAAGAGTCCTGTGAATATGAACGTGAGATTTGCCCCTAAACAATGATGTATTTAAAATAAACCATAAATGAAGCCTGATGTGTATCCTATTTAATCTTCCATCTCTCCCTCTCTCTCTGTCAAGAATTTTAGCCTGTTTTCTTCTTATTTTTTTTCCCTAGAGGCTGTTTAATACTGTGTATTGTTCATGTTTTATTTTATCTCTTTATTTATGTCCTCCTAATGCCAACCTCCTTTCATCTTTCTAAGACCTTTTCCTCTCTCCTGATTCTGACTCTTTAGCCTCTTATTGTATTTTTTAAGTACTCCTTTGCTTAGTTGGTATTGTACCAGATCATTGTAGGGCTTCATGGTTGTCACTCTGCCACACACATACCATTACTGTGTCTAAGGAAGGTTCCACAAAAAGAAGAAGCGACTTGCTCTGAAAGCCAAGTCTCAGCCCTTTGATCAACAGGAGACTCACCCTGGTTCCTTCCTGTCCAGGGATACCCAGATAAACAGCTCTGACTCCATCCAGCAGAGGGCGATTCTGCATCTACACAATGGCCAGCTCATTATAAGCATTGTTTTAGTAGATTATCTCTGTATGCCCAGCAAGTTCCTTACAAATTCCTCTTCTTTTTTTAACTTGTTCATCCAGAGATTTTCCCCACGCTTCTTTCTCGTAGCAGAACCCAGGTATAAGACTTAAATATGCATACATTATAATAAATTGACAAATGCAAATTTAGAAGCAATGAATGTGTAAAGTTATTCTGTTGCACTGTGCTTCACTGCATTTGCGTTCACATTGAGTTGTATGAGAGCGGATTCGCACACAGTACTTCGTGGCAGCATCAGAGCTGGCAGGTAGCCCGCTGGAGGCAACCTCTCCCACGTTCCTGTTGGCAGTAGCTTTGCGGCTGCTTTGAACACAGAATTGTCATGCCAGCTGCCCCTGTTTCCCTCCCCCCATCCATACACCACTCCTGAATAACTGGAATCACCTAGAAACTTGTCTCCCTTGCTTGTTATTTCTGACTCCAGATCCTTTATGAATATTAAATGTTTTATTATTGTTTTTATTAGATTTATATTCTGCCTTTGAGGTGGCTAACAACCAGTCTTTTAAAGTATCATTGTCATAAAAATATCAGTACCATAAAGTAAGAAGAAACCACTGTAACTATTACACACACTGGGAAGACCAATAACATCAGTCAACACTGACAAAAAGAATGTCCTCAAGACCCAAACTCCCTCATCAAAAAGAATCGCCCTGCAGCATTTCCAGAAAGAAATCTGGGAAGAGACTTTATGAACCTGCCCAGGAAGCCAGTTTGAAAGCACTGGGGACGCGCCTGAAAAGGGTGTAGATCTTACCCAGGAGATCTAATGGACCAAAGGAAACAGTGAAAAGATGCTACCTAGAGGACCCAAGCGTGCAAGTGAGTTCCTACAGGGCGTAAAATATGTTAAATACTTTGTTCCATGCAAAAACTCACAAACACTCATCCACTATAAAACCGCTTGCTGCCTTTTCAGTAACAATCAGTCCTCAAGGAAAGGCTGCAGTAAGATGAAGAAATGACACTTGACCAAAGTCTTGTGGATGGGAAAGAACTGAACTCTACGCAGTTGTAATGGATGGTATTGTTTTCCTGCATTCGGTGAAGTATCTGTAGGAAACTCTTTTCCCCTTTCATTGTCATCTCTTCGCTTTTACTCCTCTAAGCTAATTTTATGTTATGTAGTATCAATCCCTGAATTCCTTATATACCTCTTATTGGAGCAGCATGTATGTGTTCTAGCCCAAAGCTTCTTAAACTGTGGATTGCGACAGTTACCATACGGGGTCGCGTAACTGAATATGGGGGTTGCGAAAAATTTGGCAACAGTAAAAGGTTTCTGTATACCTGCTTTATATACCTATATACCTGGGGTCGTGTAAAGATTTCTCGGGTAAAAAGGGGTCACGAGTGGAAAAAGTTTAAGAAGCCCAGTTCTAGTACAAATAAGGCACTGCATAGTTTTTACTCTAGAGTTTTGTGTACTGCTCAGACTCAAAGTAGTGTAAATCAGCGTATAGTCTGCAATCCTCTGCATCATTAGGCATGTGCAAATACATGGAAATCAGTTGGTTTAGCCACACCAAGCTCTGCGTAGGACCAGGCTGCACATATCGGCTATGTGCTACCTCTGGTGCTGTTGCAGCAAGGTTATTGCTACAGCATGTCAGGCCTGACAAGCAAACCTGGATTCTTCCCCAACTCAGTCATCCCCATCAAGCAGACATTCTTCCATAGGCCAAATTAAGCTGTCAGTGACACCTATGCATGTTTCCCAATTAAGGCCCTTCGGTAAATTTGCACAGGGATTAGAATTTAATAAAGAGTTCTCTTGAGGCCAGAGATGGAATACCATCTGCACCTCTTCAGGACTTGGCTATCACAGCTGCATGAGTTCTGCATGACTAAAGAGGAAAGAGTACCAATGTTTGTTTTTGCCAAGATGGCTTGCACACAGTACGAAGAAAAGCCTGTTTTCCAGCCACTAAGTGACTCCTGTTAGACAACTTGTGGGGCTTAATGCTGAGTGGAAATCTGTCTCTATGTTTTGCAAGAGAGTTACCACAAAATGTCTTTTGTTGACAAGCTGAGATGCAGGGTACCTCTCTTTATAATGACATACCGCTTCTCAAGCCCTGCGTGGAAACTAAATTTCAAAGTTGCATGCAAAAAATTTGGATTTCAGAGTTTTTGATTGAAATTACAGTGAAGTGGCTCTCTTCGAAGAGTGCTTTGCAGATTTTCACGTGTCTCGGTGTAAGTTGGGATTCACATTTTGGTGTAAGGTCAGAGTGTCTGGGAGCTATTGGCCTGCCAGCTTAACCTGTGTCCTAGGTGAATGGGTAGAGTTTCTTTAAGGAAGCTCTAAAGCCATGGAAAGAGAGGTGTGTGCTTTTATGAAATGGAAACTGTTTTAGATGAAAACTCTAGGAACAAATGGTAAATAATGTGGTTCCACAAAGACCCATAAGGATATATATTAGGCTGGTGCCTCTAAATATATTTATGATGAATAGCAAGGCAAACAATGTAGTCTCACACTTGGTGAGGACATGACCTCCAATATATATAGCTCTTCTAGACCTAGAATACAATGTTAATCCTGGATCAGTCCCATAAAATGACTATTCAGGACAGTTCAAGAATATGAGTGTTGTCATCCAGGGACACATAAACACATGAAGTTGCCATATACTGAGTCAGGCCGCCGGTCTATCAAGATCAGTATTGTCTGCTCTGACTGACAATGGTTCTCCAGGGTCTCAGGTAGAGGCCTGACTAGAGATGTGAGGGCCTGGGAAAAACCCAGGAAATTTTAGGGGGATAACCTATTTCCCCACATTTTTTTAACAAGGTATTTGGGGAAACACTGGTGGCAGAGACATTTAGACCTTGAATTTACCACCTGCAGACTGAAATGGTGTAGTCCATTCCACCCCCTTTCCCATTTTAACCCCCTGCCTGTGTGAATCAGGCTTACATTCTTAGTGTACTATACTTGGCTGGGGAGTCATGCAGTGCTATTGCTGACCAATACTTGGTAGCAGATCATACAGTGATGCAATATTTGCCTAAGGGACTTCAAGCTGTCATTGCCTGGGGTAGAGGGAGAACTCAAGTGCTGATATAAAGTGAGAATGGGGTAGAGTAGGTCAGGGGCAGTGGAGGTAAGGAGAGGTGGGGGTGGCTCAGAATAGCTAAAGATGTATGCATTGAGAAGAGATCTGAAGGAAGGCAGAAAAGTAGAGGGGTGGAGGAATCCATTGCTCCACTAGAGTGTTAAAGGATGAACACAAGTATCAGGTTCAAAGGAGACCCACATCCGGCCTACCCTCTTTTTCTGGACCAAACTAGCATTGTTCTGTTAGAAAACTTGTGTTTGTGAAACCTCTCAGTGCAGAAAGGCTGGAAGCCAAAATCAAAGCACAGTCTTTTATTTGGAGTTTATCAGTGGCTATTGTCCTTATCAAACAAAGCCCTTTCATCAGGGCTTCTTTAACACACTTTATTTCTCTTTTATTTTGCTTTGAAATAAGCTGGGCAACAATTAATTTCAGAGAGAGAGAGAGAGAGAAAGAGAATTCAACAAGGATCTATTACTACTCTCGGCTTCTATTGCTGTAATGAAAATCTATTTCCTTTCCCTTTTGTGTCCCATATAATTTAATGCCCATTTTATTAATGGTCTGAAATAATTACGGAACCTTTTGTGATTCTCAAGTATGTTTCATTTAATTGTGCAATAAACGCCTAATCTCTTCCTCCATCTGAAGCTATTATGGCATTAAAATTAACAATTATGCAGCAGCGCGCCCGGGTCCATAGAAATCACTCCAGATAACTAGACATATATAAATCATTCATGAGAACAATTTCTGAAAAGAGACGAAGGGAGGGGGAAAAATTGTGTAGAGAATGACATTGGGAAGCCAAGGGCCTGCTCTGTAAGAAGATAGCAACACCTTACAAAAATCTTTTTTTCCACTTTCCTTTTTTTGTTATTATTATTTTACTAATTGTGTTATGTGCTTGTGCTCTCCTTCTCCCCCCCCCTTCTATTAGCCTGACAGATATTTTCAGAATTAATTAACCGTTAGCTGAGAGGATAAATTTTCATTATCAATTTTCTCCCCTTCTTCTTCTTCTTCCCTTTTATAGTTTGTCTTTCTCTTTCAGCCCGGCAATTACACTCTCCGCCTTTCACTGGCAGGTCCTGTTCTGTAGGAGGTAATCCAAATGGGGAATGTGCGTTTTCTTTTAGCCCCATTCACGTCCCTTCTTCTACCTTTTGTGGGATTTAATAACCATGGCTGATAGGCGTACCGTGGACAGAGAGGTTAAGTTTGTTGCCTCAGCACTTTGCTGACAGGAGGCAGCGCAGAAAATCCAGGAACATCCGGGCAGCCCTTTCAGGGTGAAAGTGCTTGCAAGTTACCAAAGCCAGACTCTACTCCACTGTATCCCTCTGGAGTAAGGCTTTACTTCTGAAACTCAACAAAATAAACTTTTCTGGGTTTTTGGACATTTGGATGAAGCAGAATCTATGAATGCCGCACCTTCTACATGACATCCTTGTCCAGCTTTTCACTTTTACTGCATCTGCTGTTCACAGTTTTATCATTTCTTCAGTGCAGCTGTATTTGGCAGGAACTGACTATTATCAAGTAGCTGGATCCGATACAGTTTGTTGGCTCTTTGCCTTTTGAACCTGCATTACCGAAGAGAAAATATTGAAGCCCCTCCTCCTTTCTTTAAAAGGATGTGCCCCATGCTGAAGCCCCTCCTTCTTCCCTTTAAAGGAATGTTTCCTGTGTTGAAAAACCCTCCTTTCTTTTAACAGGCTATGTCCAAACACTATCTTCACCACTTGTGTTCTAATGTAGTATAATCCTGGGAAGGCTGTCTCACAGAGAGGCTTCGGCAGTTTTGAATTTGGGATAAATTGTGACAAAAGGTAACTATTTCACATTTCCACTTCCCCCTGACTTCCTCACATCATAAATAAGCAGGCCAACCTCTACCTTACCAAACCCTTCTTTCCAAAATGTGAGTTCCCATACATGTCCATTGTGCATTGTGCTGAATGTTGGTCTCCCATCTCCTGCAGCAGAACTAGATCAGGACTGAAAGAAGCACAGAGGGCAAAGCTGCAATTCCCTATAGCTATGACCAAGATTGTTTAGTCCCTAACTTTCCAATTAAGCAAAATATCAATTCTTGTTGAATAATAGAGGTGATTTAAAAACCAAGAAAGTGGCTTCCTACTGCAGCCAAGCCATCATCTCCAAGTGCATCTCTTACATTTTGAAAATATACAAAGCTATAAATTTGTTTCAGCCTTCTTCCAGCTCCAGTTAAGGAAATGCTGGGGTCTAATGCCCTACTATGGAGAGTGTGGGGGTGACTCAAGGGGCAAGTGAGGGCTGAACTCTATGTCAAGAAAAATAGCATGGTACAGTCCTTCTGGGATTAAGCCACTTCAGACTGTAGTTAGGGAATCACCTGTGAATATTTCCCCAGGTCAAAAATCCTTTCCCATGGCCTGTAGGTATGTTCATTTTTTACCCTTTTCTTTAAAAATGGGGAAGCATTTAAACACATGATCCTCTCCACCTGCATTCTGAAATGGGATCATCCCAGGAGGGGATGTATCATGTGGATTTTCTGAATGTGTAAAGTGGTTCTAAGTTGCCTACAGTTTATTGTAAGGCTTCTGCCTATTGTTCATCTCAGCTCTCCCCTCCTCTGGCCTGCTGCTGCAGATTTAAAGAAATAGTGCATCTGTCACAACATAGAGAGCTTCTGTATAGTCATAAACACACAGGGTCTTGGCATTCTGCCACTGCACACAGTACACTGGAATGCTTGCGATGGTATCTGGCTGGGATGGCATTGATGTGGCAGTGTTTTTGGTGGGATACTGCAGCCACAAAGTACTGGCAGGAAGGCAGAGGGTGGCACTTGCTAGCCACACCATCGGTAGCATTGTTAGAAAGAAGGGCAACTGCACTGCAACACACAGAGGGATTTTACATCAGTTGTCTGTTGTCTTGTTATCAAATTCAGCAGTGGCTGAGAATACTGTTCATCTAGGGGAAATGACTAAGGGCCAAACTAGACATGACAGTGTCCATAGTATGGACCTACAGATACTGCTGCCATTTTAAAGGGATTTAAAAATACTGTGCAAGCCTGAACTGACCCTAGAAGCTAAAATGGCTAAACTGAGGCTATCGTATTTTGGTCTCATTATGAGAAGACAAGAGTCACTGGAAAAGACAGTCATGCTAGGAAAAGCTGAGAGCAGCAGGAAAAGAGGAAGACCCAACAAGAGATGGATTGACTTTATAAAGGAAGCCATGGCCCTCAATTTGCAAGATCTGAGCAAAGCTGTCAAAGATAGGACATTTTGGAGGACATTGATTCATAGGGTCATCATGAGTCGGAAGCGACTTGACGGCACTTCACACACACACAAAAATACTGTGCGGGCCCAATCCTAACTGGGTGTGCAGCATGGTGGGCTAAGGTACTCTTGTTATCCCCCCACTGCTGCCTTTTCGTGTGCCAGAACTGCCTTGAGGCAGGGGGGCGGCTGCCATTTTGGCCCTTGAAAAGGGGGTAACAAGATGCTTGCCATGCTGCAGGCCTGATCAGGATCAGCCCCTGACAGCCTTTTTAAATCCCTTTAAAATGGTGGGTAGCATTCATGGGTCAGAACTGTGGGCTCTGTAGTTTGGCCCAAATGGATGATTTCACGATCTTTGTAATGTCTGGCAGGTTTGTCAGTTAAATGAGAGACAGACGGTGGGGGGGTGGGGTGGGGGAGATAACTTTAGTGGAACTTTCAGATGAGATGTTTAAGGGTCAAGTGTGCTGTTTCAGTGCTCATAATGCTAATAACAGACCTCTTTTTGGCTGGAATGGAAGCAGAGAAATGTTTTAAATAAATAAATAAGCCGCACCAGGTTTCTACATATCCCACTAGTCTAAATGCTAAATAGGGGGTTTAGTAGAGCCCACAAAGGTGGAACACTTGAAATGAAAGATAGCCTAAATACAGTACATGAAACTCTGTTCAACTTTCTACACACACACACACACGTTTTCCTGATCGGCAACTGTGTTAGACTATTGCAGCAATGATGAACAGGAATCTTGTGGCATGTTAAAGACTATTGTGTTTCAATGCTAACACAATCTTTCATGGTCTAGAGAGCCACTTCATCAGATGGTGTTGTCCTTCTTGCTGCTCCCTGTGCTTCTTGTGGTGCTCATACAACCAGCAATGCAGGGTGTCGCTTTTGTGAACGGCAGCTGTTATACAAATATAAATTAAAAGATCAGTTTTAAATCCCTAGTTGTTATATCCCAATGGTAAGCATATTACTGAAATAACAAAATTCAGCCCTGTTTATTGTGAATGGCCCAGTATTCAAAAGCTGAAGGAAAGCCTCATATAGTTCTAATTAAGTTAAGGTATAGCTGTACCAGCCATGGCAAAATCATCTGGAATTCATGTAAGATTGCTGGATGTATTTTGATAACTCACCTGCAGTGTCTTTCTTGGCACTTTTCAGCGCCATCCTCTACAGAGTTACTTCAGTCTAAGCCCACTGAGGTGCCATCAGACTCATAACTAGCTTTTCTACTGCAGACCAACACAGCTAACCTCCTGATGCTATTTGCATAGTCTTGAGCTGTTGTTAGGAATCCTCATTTTGGGTTTCCCGTAAAACGAAAAAGGGTGTAATTCCGCTGAAGTCTTGGTGATGCTGCTGTTACGTTCCTATCTCCTGCCTTAGAGATAGGAACGTAACAGCAGCAGCATCACCAAGACTTCAGCGGAGTTCTTACATTTCATCATAATGAATCTCCTGGAAAAAAAGATCTATTCAACAAATGCAAAGTTCATTGGTACTTGGAAGATTCATATTTAAAGACCATTGATTTTAGTGGAACTTCAAGGACAGTTATAAAAGTCTGTTCTTGAAAGGATACTTATTTAGAACTTTAGATGTAACCTGGAAGGAAAACCAGAGTTAACTTTTAAAATTTTTATGTACGGGGCAGAGAAAGATGGTGAGTCTTTGCAACTTGTATGGTATCAGGAAGGCCCTTCAGGACTCCTGATACCTTTGCTTGTTAGCTTCACACATTAATTGCAATTTAAAATCCACTTTCAAAGTTTTACCTGATTTCTCACTCCAGCGGCAGCTAAGAGATACACAGTGCAATCCTAAGGAGAGTTACACCATTCTATGTCCGTTGAGGTAAAGCTGGCAAATCCCATTTGCTCTAGGTAAAATAAAGTGCCATCACTCTTAAACTGTGCTGAATGCCTCCAAGATTAAATTACAAGTGGTTGTAAAATATTATGTTAGCGGTAGCTTTGTACAGCATTTTCATTAATGGCTTTGGAACAGGCAGACATTTGTTGTTAGTTTCATTGCAGTAGCATCTGTCATTGGAAGGAATTTAGGTACAAGTAACACTAATATGACTGTGCTGAATATTCTCCAGTTTTATACTTTTGAGGCTGAAATTAGTGAGGGAGGAGAGGAGAGAGATGTACGCCTCTTTGGGTCCCCATTGGGGAGAAAGGTGTGGTATAAATGAAGTAAATAAATGCATTTCAAAGGTAGAAATCTCTTCTCCAGAGTATTTTGATTATATGAATATTCTGCTCTTTTCAACTGTATTGTGCTGTTGTTATATATCTCCCTTCCAGTTACAGAGAGCCAACGTCATGTGGTTAAGAGTGGGGACTCTAACCTGGAGAACCAAGTTCTATTCCCCATTCCTCCACATGAAGCCTGCTGGGTGACCTTGGGCTAGTCACAGTTCTCACAGCCCCACCTACCTCACAAGGTGTCTGGTTTTTTTTGGGGGGGTGGCAGGCAATTTTAAGCTGCTTAGAGACTCCTTAAAGGTACAGGAAAGAATGGTATAAAAACAAACTCTTCTTTTACTTTCTCCTGACTGGGTTGATCACATGGATGATCCCAGCCAATCAGAGATCATATTGTAATAGTATGACTTCACAATTATATATATACAAATTTGGCTGCATGATGATATCACTGCAGGAAAATTAATTCAATTGACAGGGAGAAAGAGAAAGCAAGAAAATATGTGTAAATAAACAAGTGAAAATTTTACAAAAGTGCCAAAAATGTACTTGAAAGGGAGGATGGGTATTTTTTGGCATTGCAGAAAACAAGCACCCTACCCTCCACATCGCCCGAGGACGATTCATTTCAGCTCAGCTGTATGAATAAAAAGCTTCATAGAAACTATATGAGATGTAGCAGTTGCTTTTTGCTTCTTTTTAGGAGAATGAGGCTAATAAATATCCTAAACAAGTAATACATATCATAAATTTTTGGGCAAAAAGAATTAAACATGGATAACTTGATACAAATCTGACCAGCTTCAATTAGACATCATCAGTAATACCATATCAGAAATAAAAATACCATCCAGGAGAAATATATAATTAGCAGAGACCAGGAGAGAATCAGCCTTCATCAAACATCACAATGAGCATAGTTCAAAAGCTATATATTCAAATTAAAATCCCAGATTCATTTAGTGACCTCCCTCTTTGCAGATCAATAGAAAGAGGGACACACATCTCCTTTGATACATTTCTGCTACGTAGAGTGTCCTTTAACTAAACAGGGTCAAAAACCATAAATGATTACTAGAGATGATTTGACAACTGCACAGCTACATTAATGTTAAAAAGGAATTAATCCATTTAATAGAGTTGGAAGGGAAAAACTAGATCATTATAAACTGAGACAGAAAAAATAAAGAGGAAAATTGCATTTACTGCTAAAGTTTAAGAAGTGAGCTTGAAGCATGGCTGATTGAGCAATGGACACCGAAGACTCTATCTGGAGTATGATCCTACAGTGCATAGGGAATCAAAGTTCAACTTTTAGTATGGAATACAGAGGCATGGAAGACATTTCAGAGGCAAAGGGGAATACTGTATGCAGAAAATGTTAATTAATCCCCCCTTTCCCTTCCCATCTTAGTTCTGTGAAGCCCTACAAAACTTTTAGGGGTGTGTTGCTATCGAACCCAAACCATGCACTTCTTGCAAATATAGGAAAAGCTCCCAATCTAAACAGAATGGTTTTGGATCTGAATTGGTGGAAACCTGGGGTACATGTTTTCTGAGGCTGAAAGTTTATGTGTTGTGCCTTCCAAACAAAATGGTAATTGTGTGTATCAGGAGGATGGTGTGTAGCTCATTTCTCCCTATATATGCAGTCAAATGTATCTCCTGAAAAGGGTTTATGTCTGGGGATAATAGCAAGATACACTGGGGCGGGGGGGGGGGTGGAGGATTGTTTGTGTTTTGGAAAAGGAACAATTACTTTCCCTGACCTGGATGGCCCAGGCTAGCTTGATTTCATCACATCTTGGAAGCTAAGCAGGGTCAGCCTGGTTAGTATTTGGATGGGAGACCACCAAGGAAGTCCAGGGTTGCTGTGCAGAGGAAGGCAATGGCAAATCACCTGTTAGTCTCTTGCCTTGAAAATCCCATAAGGAGTGTCTGTAAATTGGCCGTGACTTGACAGCACTTTACATACACATACAACTGCTTAGTGTGTTTATGTAAGATTTCACATTCTGAATTAGGAGTTTTCTTTCATATAGACAGGTTCCGATACTTCCTCACTACTGATCTCTTGATGTGAAGAAATATCAGTTCATTGGTTCTTGTAGGTTATCCGGGCTGTGTAACCGTGGTCTTGGAATTTTCTTTCCTGACGTTTCGCCAGCAACTGTGGCAGGCATCTTCAGAGTAGTAACACTGAAGGACAGTGTCTCTCAGTGTCAAGGGTGTAGGAAGAGTAATATATAGTCAGAAAGGGGTTGGGTTTGAGCTGAGTATTGTCCTGCAAAAGTATTGTCCTGTAAGTATCAAGATAATGTGCTAATGAGGGTATGGTATGTTAATATGGAACCATTGTATCCTGAAGTGATCTGTTAATGTGTGTAATCCAAAACTAATCTGTATGGCTATTGTTGAATGTTGTCTTTGTCTGGAGGTTTTTCAGGGCAGGAAGCCAAGCCTCCAGACAAAGACAACATTCAACAATAGCCATACAGATTAGTTTTGGATTACACACATTAACAGATCACTTCAGGATACAATGGTTCCATATTAACATACCATACCCTCATTAGCACATTATCTTGATACTTACAGGACAATACTTTTGCAGGACAATACTCAGCTCAAACCCAACCCCTTTCTGACTATATATTACTCTTCCTACACCCTTGACACTGAGAGACACTGTCCTTCAGTGTTACTACTCTGAAGATGCCTGCCACAGTTGCTGGCGAAACGTCAGGAAAGAAAATTCCAAGACCACGGTTACACAGCCCGGATAACCTACAAGAACCAATGAACTCTGACCGTGAAAGCCTTCGACAAAATATCAGTTCATTTCTATGACAATTATCTGACATGAATCTTTTAAATTTCTGAATGTTTTTACTGTTAGGGACCAAAAGGTCTGATTAACACATTATGGTCTACACAGGTTGTGTCTGGGTTCTCTGCTATGTTTTTTAGTCAGGCATGAGTTGCAGTTTCCCATCCCTTCTCATGCACAGGGTTCCTGTTTCAGCTTGAGGAGAAATAAAAGGGCCACACCAGTTGCAGGAGATTTAAAAAGGCCAAGGCCGATGGTGCAAAATAGGCGAAAATATATTTTATTACTCAGATAAAATTCCCTATGCATTTCGCCCAAGAGGCTTGCTCAGTAGGCTATTGAACTTTTCCTATTCTTTGAACAACCACTGCAAGACTAACAGATTCCCCGGAGGAATCCTCTTGGGCAAAATGCGTAGGGAATTCTATCTGAGTAGATTTTTTCCAATTTTGCACCATCGGCCTTGGCCTTTTTTAATCTCCTGATTTAGCTTGAGACCACAGCCGGTGGCAAGAATGGGCTTCAGCCTTCCCTGATGCACTGTTTTCCCAACCTGAAACAACTTTGGGAGGGTGGGTGCTGTCTTGTGTCTTCCTCACTGGAGAAACCCATGTGTACACCAGGTCAGAAAAACAACACAGAGGTGGGAACGCTGAGGCCCCTCATCCCCACAGGATGCAGTCCTGAACAGGGGAACTGCAGAGAACCTGCAACTCATATCTGAATGAAAGACAGAGTGGGGAACTGAGACACAGCCTCTGTAGACGGTCATCCTCCCATCTGCCTGAACTTTAAGAAGAGGCATCCCTCTTTTGCAGTGTCTTCCCAGTTAGGTCTGTGTGGGAAGCTGCATCCAGAACAGTGTTTTCCACTGAAACCAACAGAAGCCACTATTGGATTGGTTTCCTAATACATCTGTCTGTACTTCCAATATCAGAGTATCTGGCTCAAATGACTCTGAATCTGCCTTTTTAAAGCACACACCAATAAAATATTTCAGGTTCACCAGATGTTTTAAAAGGTAAAGGTAGTCCCCTGTGCAAGCACTGGGTCATTCCTGACCTATGAAGTGACGTCACATCTACGCAGACTATGTTCACGGGGTGGTTTATTTATTTGTTTGTTTGTTTGTTTGTTTTTCATTCTTATAACCCGCTCTACCCCAGCAAAGCCGGGCTCATTTGCCATTGCCTTCCCCAGTCATCTATACTTTACCCCCAGAGCAGATGTTTACTGTTAAAAATAACATTGTCTTATAAACTATTAATTGAAAAGAATGACATTAAACAAGAATATTTTGTCAGTGTAATGATAGTGCTCCTACTTATGAGTAATTTTGATTGTTAAGACTGTGACTATGCATTTAGTTAGAAGGCTGTCCCATGAGTGATGGGACATGTGTGGGGAGCGGTGTTGCATCTAAAAGTAACATTTATTTCATGTAGGTGCTGCTAACTGCTTCCTTAACTAATGCGCTTGAGAAAACTTCTAACCCAGCTATTGTAACCTGACATCTGCACGAGGGGAATCAGGACTAAATTAGATGTGATGGGGTATTATTTACATTTGATATGGGCAGTAGGAGGTCTGATATTAACAAGAAAAGGAATGCATGGGAGAAGGGTGCTATTTATTTCGTTAGACCTTACTTTTCTCCCTGGAGGAACTGCAAATAGCTTATAATACCATAAACAAGCCATTAGACAAGCAAAGAAGCCCAAGATGTAGTTGCTGGACTTACTGGCTGGCTTGTTTGAAGAGGGCTTGTAATCAGGCCATGCCCAAACTGTACAGGGTACCTGAAACAGGAGGGAAAAGACCTGTTTTCAGTAAGATATTGGTAAGATGTTCTTCCTACTCCTTCCCTCCCTGCTAAACTAAACCCTGCTCCCAGGCTGTGGCCCTTAGGCGCTTTGTTCCTTTCTTGTTTCTACTACCAGAAATAGAAAAAAGTTGTTGCTGCACATGGTTTAGCCTCTCTCTCCCACTTCACTATTAAAGCAGAACCTGCACACACCACACTTTATATATAAGTGGTGCATGAATAAACATGTGCATCACCGTCATGCCCAATTTGGCCTCTGCTCTATGGCCAGGCCATGGTTAAGATTTCATGTATCAAATTGCTTTTTACATTATTCACAAATACAGCCTAAACAGAAACTAATAGATAGCTAGAAACTAAGCTAGAAAACTAGGTGTTTTCACTACACCTTCGTTTACCATGTATTATACATGGGCTTCTTTAATGGCTTGTTTTGTTTTTATATTGATAATTTATTATAGGCTTACAATAGTATGGTATTGGTTTTACTTGTGAGCTGCCTTGAGCAGGATTCTGGAGAGGTGGCATATAAATTTCCTAAATAAATAAATAATATAGTACCAATTTGATGTTTATTATCTTCATTACATGTTGAAGTAAATGCCTTTTTAAAAAAGTGCTTTGTAAGGAACACCTTGAAGTGCTGCTCTTGGGGGATGGGGAACTCCCCCCCCCCAGAAATTGCCTGGTGGGGGAATCAGAAGTCTCCTGTATGAGGGGGTTAGTAAAAATCCCCCCCCCTCTTGCACCCATAGAAATCTAGGTGGGATCCAAATCATGGTCAATGGTATGGTTATCATTCCAATCACTGTCAGTTGTGACAGAAGGATTGATATGAGAGACACGTCTACCACTGAGACAAACAGGTGACATTTTCTCTGAACCATCACAACTTTCTCTGCACTTCCTGTTTGCTGCTTTTGATTCATGGGAGTAATGCTACTAGCTTTTAGTCTCTCTTTCCCCGGTGCCCATCCATTCACATACATACACATACATTGTGGTGTAAGGTAGGTAGCCAGCCTGACCATGATGACTAAGAGTTGCCAATAACCTGGAGAAAAAATGACCATTCCTTTACTAGAGATTTAATGGCCTGGTGAAGGTTTTCATGGCACTGAAGTAAGTAACACCACCAAGGAAATAACATCCCAGCAAGCCTCTGATAAAGGGACAGGATACCTTTTTGCCAGGCTGTTGGCGATCCTATGTAGATTTCACACAAAAATCACCAATCACTGGTATGTCCATGTTAAAAAGTTGTGCGAGTCACACAGCTTCCCTTTCAAAGCCCATTTCAGTCACATGCCTGCCCCCCCCCATCGGTGACTAGTATTTATTTACTTTATATTACATGTTTGAGCTTGTTGTGAAAAATGACCCAACCTCACCGCAAAGACTGTCCCATATGTAAAACTATTAAGATAAAGTCTTGCTTAAGTGGCCCTAATAAAAGGAATTTATCACCAGACATGGAGAGGAAGGCGTCTTTTATTCATAAAGTGAATAATACGAAGGATTGTCATTGCAAATTTTGAGAGCTAGAAATTATTATCATTCATTCTCTAAATTACCAGCTCCACAAAAATTACTAAATGGTGCGTTATCACTCGTTCTCAGTGTGCGAATATCTTTGTTATATGTTCGATTACAAATGGCTGCCCACATGATTATCATCAATAAATCAGAGGTAATCATACCACATGCTATGGGAAGGGCTGGCTGGGGAAGGCTCTGATTTGACTGGGATGTGAGAAACCTGCTGTAGCCAGGAGCATTGGCACTTCCCTGCTTCCTCCTCACTCCAGTCTACTCACAGTGCAATCCTAAACTGAGTTACACCCGTCTAAATTGAAGTCAGTGGGCTTAGAATGATATAACTCTGCTTAGGAGTGCACTGTCAGTGTGCTACAATGTACAACACTGGTCATGGATCCAAGGAGCCATTGATTAAATTCATATAGATCTGCAGTTACTTTTCCAGAATATTACTGGCATATAGATAGGACTCTTTCAGCGTATTCCTGACTGAGGATGAAAATCCTCAGGAGGCCTGGAAGGGGCTGCGCCGGCGTTGGTCCCCTCTACTTAAGCTGCCATAAGTGGCCCCAACGCTGGAGGGGAGGACCGGACGCTGGTCTCAGGGCACTGCCGACCTCCACGTCATCCCTGGCTGCCAGATAGGGTTGCCAGGTTCCTCTTCGCCACCGGCGGGAAATATTTGGGGCAGAGCCTGAGGAGGGCGGCGTTTGGGGAGGGGAGGGGTTTCAATGCCATAGAGTTCAATTGCCAAAGCGGCCATTTTTCTCCAGGTGATCTGATATCTATTGGCTAGACATCAGTTGAATTAGCAGGAGAACTACCTGGCAGTTGGCAACCCTACCGCCAGAGGCTCAGGAATGCACTTTTTGACTCTGTCATGGCTCAGGCCATGGCTCAGTAGTAGAGCATGTGCTCGACATGCAGAAGATTCCAGGTTTCATCCCTGCCATCTCTAGTTAAAGGGTTTCAGGTATCAGAGGGGAGGTACATCACAAGGAGAAGGAGACAGTTCTGTGTTCCTCTCCTACATGCCTCCTGCTAGCAACTAGTATCTCTGAACACTAGTTGCTAGCGGGCAAACAATGGGGTATGGCTGTTGTATTCTTACCTTATTATTACATCTGGCTAGCCACTTTTGGAAACAAGATACTGGACTAAATGGACCTATGCCTTGATCCAGCAGGCCTCTTTTTGCTGCCTCTATTATTTTGGAGGTTTTTATACCCATCCCCATGTCGTTTTGTGTATGTGTTAGATTTCAGATTTTTCTGTAAACCTAGGGGTTTTCTCAGGTTCATGCCTCCAGTCTCTGAATTTAAGTATCCCCTTAAATATGGCAACACTGCAGATTTAATATATTGATGATAAGAACTGGTCTGTAAATATGTTTGATTAAATACACACACAAAAATGTTTGATCATAGTCTACTGAGGCACCTGGAGAAGGCCGGAACTCCATTTTAAGACATTCTCCTCTGACCCACTTTCTTCCATTTACTAATCCTTCCCTGTTTATTTAATGCATGTTGTTGTAACCTTATTTTTATGTGCCATATTTAGTTAGGTTTAGGGGAAATAGGCTCAACAGCCTAATCTTTTTATCTTATTCATGTACCCCATAGTTTCCAAGAAAAAAAGAGTATGCATTTTATATCATATCACTTTATGCATTTTTTCTTCAGATTTTGTAAGGCATGAACCAGAAACACAAAAGTCAGGTTGATTTCAGTGAAAGAGTTAAAATTGGTCAAGGCCAAGCCTCTCGTCTGGACTTTTATGACCTGTTGTAATATAACATATAACATAATATCTCTGCACCAATCCAGTATTGTGCTGGGTTGCAAACTATCTCACTCGATTCTTTGAGTTCAATAAAATGGCACAGGCCTACTCCTTCCCACTTATGTTGGGGACTCACTCAGAATGGTCCTTCATGCAGCTGACAAAAATATTGGGAGCTCTGTTCCTGGAATTCCCAGTATACCATTGCCGCTTACCTGCTGCTGTTTAATCGTCCCTGGCTGCAACCCAGGAAGAAAGGCAGGGGAGCAGGGGAGGGAAACCACTTCAGTGTTATATGTGGCCAAAACCCAGAAGTTACATCACTGTGATGCAGTGTGATGCATCACTGTGATGCAGAACTGGCACTGCTGGTTTTCAGCCAGAAACGACATGGCACATTGTGCTATGCCTTTCGGCCTCTCTGCCATCCCAGGAAGCCTCCCACTGGTTGTCACGCAAGGGCTGGCAACCTTATCCCAGCCTCTTGTCTGGTTTGGCTCTGTACAGTCCCACGTGTTACTTGTTAATCGGCTGCAGCCAAATAGACCACTGGAAGCAAGCCTCATGGGAAAGCTAGGGACTTTGGACCAGAGGTCTATGCATATCTGGCAGAAGGTGTAGCTCTCCATGCTCCTCTGTGTTTGTCTGGTCAGACTTCTCTGCCCTTGGAATCCTGTCTATGTGAATTGCCTCCTCATTGGTTTACCTGCCCTGGAGAGCAAAAACTGTGTTGAGTAAACTTCCTGTAGTCTTGACTTTGTCCCACTTTGCCTGGGCACATAATTCTGCAAGAACTGTAGGATGTGTTGATGATTCCAGTTTGAAGTTGTTTGGGGCTTGGTTGCTGAGGCAAGGGGCCAACAAACATGTTATGTCAGAAACCTAATCAGATTTCGTAATGAAAGAGAGGAAGACTTGTTTTGCAGTTAGAAGCCCCCCCCCCCCACTTTGTCTGTTTCTGTTATATTTTTGTATTTTATTTTTGTATTATAAGTCACTTTGGGTCCCCACTGAGGACAAAAGTATGATATAAATGAATGAGTTCAGTGTATGAATGAATAAAAGAAATATTTTCTTTAAATTAAAAAAAAAAAAAACCGGTCATGTGGGATAATTAATAGGTTTGTGCTATTAACACCGGGGAAGGAAGTTTACTCTCCCTCGAGCTGTTTCCCTAATAGAAATTGCCCCCTAGAGCTTTTGGTCATAGCAAGGGATGATAAGAGTAGAGTGTAGCATGCAAAATGCTATTTGTGTATGTGAGATACTCAAAGGTAATTTAGGAAGGGTGCTTAATTCATGTTTGTTGTCTAAATTTTCAGTAAGCAGGTATAGGGACAAGGTGATTTTGAAAACTAGGCCCCCTTTAAATTGTTTCTGAGTGGGTTATACAAAAGTGTCAGTTATACACCTAAGAAAAGCACATTTTTATTTTTGCAAACACTTTCAGATGCATAAAACTGTTCTGCTGTTTTCGTTGCATGAATATTCCCTGACCTCCTTGGCATTTCTTTGGAAACTATAATAAAATGAATGGCTCTTTTAAAATCTCTTCCTCTCCCAAAGGAGGGCTATGTGCCTGTCTGCTGCCTAGGGAAGGGGGAAAAGCTTGCTGTTATGTGAAAGGGACACAGCGGGGGAGATTAAGATCTCTATCAGAGCTTGTGGCTGCAGCGATTAGAGTGCATTAGGGCTCCCTCAGTGTTGACAAACACTGCCCCAATTAGGAATTAGTTCGGCATGGCATCTGATAGCTCTGGCACTGTTGACCTGCTAAGTAGGCTGGCCTTTCCTTCCCTCCATTTGCCTTTCTGTGACAGAGGACAAAAGCTTTGGAAAAGCTACCCCCCACCAGCACCTAACCTCTTTCATAATGAGAATATGTTTATTTCCTACCAAGAAAAAAGAGAAACATGGGAGGGCCAAAAGGTGTACCTTTTCAGATCAAGTCGCTTGCTCCTATATGAGCCTTCTTGTTGATTATCGTTATGCTGCAGTCCGTGCTACCATCTTTAATCACTAGTACGGTGGGTGGCCACCAAAGACAGGGCCTTTTCTGTGATGGCACCTCTAGTCTTGAACTCCCTCCCCACTAGGCTTGTCAGGCCCAGCAGCCAGTGGGAGACTGGGAGGGGTGGGGACATGGAGATAGTCCAGTAAAACCCAGAATTGACATTGGTCAATTGGCTGAAACGCTATAGTTAAACCATATTCAGTGATTCCTAGAGAGATGTGATGGCATTTCGGTTTCACCAAAAGTGAATTCAGGCCGTCACCTGATGGCCATTTTTAATTGAATTTTTTCTCTAATTGCTACTCAGAGCAGTGGTGGAAAATGCCAGCTGGGGGGCTTGCTCTCTACTACCCACATCTGTTTGCCTGGTGCCAACCTTGTTGTGGTAGCTACTGACCACTTTTCTTTTTTCTCCAAGCCTGTAGTTGACTTTGGGTAGTGGTGATCTAATTCTAATTCTCCTCTTCCTTTTGAAGTTCTGTGTGCTTGGAATGTGCTAGAAAACATGACTTCTAGAAATGTTCTGTGTTATATTTATTTTTACTGTTCTGGGCTTTTAATTTTAAGGCGGCTGTTTTACCATTACTTTGCCCGTTCACTTGTCTTATTGTTTTTGGTGTTGAGTTTGAAAACCATCTAGGGAGCTAACATACTGAGAAGTGCAAGATATAAATATGCACCCATCTAGCAACGCCATCTCCTTTTCGCAGCTTTATTTAAGAATGTAAGAATCACACACACACACACACACAAAAAACACCCCTGCCCAAGGTGATGTACAACCAAGCCTAGAAAACAAATAGAACAAACCATCTAAAGTCATGGGTGGGAATCTCTGCTGCACCATATTTAACAGCTGTCACCTTCTCTAATTACTGATGGGCTTTCTCTAGAGTTCAGTTTAAAGACTTTTCATCAGTCCGGCTTAGTGGAAGATTCCAACGCTGGGCTATGGAGGCACGGTTATGCCCCTGCAGTACCAACGCAATCGAGTCAATTGCTCATATTTTACTGAATTGTGAATTCTATAGGGATGCCAGAAATCACCTAATCTCACCTCTGCTGTCCAGGTTCCCTGGATACACCAGCCACTCTAGTCATGTTAGTGTCTTCATGGTGGATTTTCTACTTGAAGATAACAATCCCACCATCTCACACACAGTGGCGAAGTTTTCTTATATTGCTACCAGAATATGTAGAGCATTGTTGCTATGTGAAACAGATCTCTAATTGTACTGTTGTATTATTGTGACTTTCTTTTTTTATTGTTATGCTGGTCAATGACTGTATTTAATAGAACAAACCTCATATCTAGATAATAAAGAACAGCGTATAAGAAGAAACCAGCTCAAGATCTGAAAGCCAGTGTATGGTGGAAAGTCTTTACTGGCCTTTGGCTATTAAAGCAGAAACTGGGTCAGGTGGAAGAGAGTTCCAAAGGACAGAAACTGCAATAGAAAAGCTTCAGCCTGGATCTCCGTTAACCTAATAAAAAAAAGTAGAGAACAGGAGTTGTTAGTGAGATTCATCAAACACAATTTCAGCAGAAAAAATTCAGCATGATATGGCTAATTATTAGTTAAATCCTTAGCTGCCACTTACCTCCTTTGCTATCAGGGGACTTTAGTATGCCAAGACTATGTGCAGTTTCCTTCCTTTTAAAGGGCAACCATAAGCTTCTTTCTGAAATTCTTATGAAATGGGTGATCTTTTAATTCTAAAGTGACTAGAATAAAATGTGCCTTCTTTAAATTTACTTTGGCTGCTTCCAAATGTTCCAGCTCTAACACAGAAACAGGACAGGAGATATTTTATTAAAAGAGATCCTTCCTGTTGCTGGGCTTTAGAGATACTGCTGCTGTTATAGCGTGTTGGAAGACTGTCTGTACGAGCACCTGTTGGCATGGGGAGTGCCCCTTTTAGAGTCTGGAGTGCCAAACATATGCAAAAAGTAACACATGGAAGCACTTTTACATGAACGCTGGTGTGAAAGCCATAATGCCTTCTTCTCTGGTACTCCCTTAAAGCACAGGGTTCTTGGCAAGCATTTGCGCTCAGCTTTCTGTACCCTCATGCATTTCCATTAGACTGTGGAGTGTTGGCCTTATGGGGGGGTTCACCCAGCTAGGTGCATCTTTTTGAGCCAGTGGAAATTGATACGGTTCATCTGCATACAAAAGGCTGAATGGCAAGGCAGTGGGGTGAAAGGGGTCATACACCCAGATGGATTTTTTAATTCCGAGAGGAAAATAACACCACGCTCTCAAGTGATAACTGAGCCTTTCTTCCTAAATCGGACCAAAATATGATTTTTTTTTCAATCGGGCAATGAGGGAGAAGCAAATTATACAGAACTGCATTCTGCAGAATAATAAGGTTTCATGCTGCATAAAGCTCCCATAAGCCAGTGTAATTACTGAAGAGCAGGAAATACAGTTTGGGTTTATATCTAATCACAATGCCATTTTGAGTACAATAAAAGAGGATCTTGGAGGCCAGGAGGCTTCTGGGGTGTGTGCTGGCCGTGGCTGCCAGCTTCTCTTCTCAGTAGGAACTTTCCTGCTTGCAGAGAGCTAGTAATGCTTTGCTACTGTGACTGTAAGTGGGCCTAGAAATCAACCCTAAATAACCAGTCTGTGTTTTCAAGTTCATCTCAAATAATCCTCATTCACCAGAACATTTTTCAGTTGTTTTTCTAAAGTTCCCTGACACTTTTGCTCTCTCACTTTTGCTCTGGAATAAATAACTCCATTTTTAAACAAATTAGAAATGTCTCAAAACAATCAGCTAACCAGAAGGTTGCCCAAAAAAGCTTTAGGACCTTGTTTTCCCTTCATTGGTAATGAACAGGAATTGGATGTGTGAACCAAGAAATTTGAGGTAGAAGATGAGTGAAGTTCAGGAGGCAAGGATGCCCCTCCCACAAGGTTTAATTGGCACCTCATGGACACAGAATAAATGCCTTTGTTAACCTCACTTGCAAGGATGTGTTCTGAAAAAGTTTCTTTGTTGGTATAGTCTTTAGGGAGAAGCAGATCCTCTGAAAGACCAACAGAATCACTATACTGAGTTGTCTTCTTGACATGTACTGAGATGGCCCTGTACACATGGGTCCATGAGATGAATATAGCTACATCTGCTGATATAGCTACACCTCTGTCTTTTAATTTGTCTGTTAGCTCAAGCACTTCATCTTTGTTTGACTCTGTTTTTCCAACACCTCTCCTGAACAGCTTCTGTGGCATGGGTAACCACATCACATTTTCACTGTAAAAAGTGCCGCGAACAATTAATTCGGTTTCTCGCTCTACAATCTCTCTGTCTTCCTTTAGCAATCCTTTCGCCACTTTTATTGTCCAAGGGCCCCATCAACTCCCTAGCTGGATTCTTGCTTCTCCTGTTGTTAAATAAATTATTATTGTTTGTTGTAGTGTTTTTAGCAATATAATTTTTATATTGTCTTTTTGTCCATCCTTGAGTATTTTTTTTTGGGGGGGGGGATTAAACCAGTGAATAGTCTTCCTTTTCTTACTAACTTGTATGGAGTGCCTGGTTGTCCCAGCTGCAGGATCAGAGTTGAGGCTCCTAGTGGGTCTTTTTATTTACAGACAGAAGTACCTGTAAGGTCCCTAAGAACTCAAGTCTTTGCCATTGTATCAAGAACACAACTGGCACACAAAGAAGAATTGTGGTAATAGGGAATTTTGATGAGTGGGCGCTTAACACAAACATGAACACCCAACCTTTTGTTGTTATTAGTCTTGGCTATTTGTATTTGTGCAAAGTGCCCACTCATCAAATCCCCCGCCCCCAGTTCCCTTTTTTTGCCCATAGTGTTCTATACTTGGGGGCAGAATGAAGTAACCCCATTTTTGCATGTCTTGACATAACAGCCAAGTTCCCTTGCTGGGGCTTATATGCGCCTGGCAGTGTGCTGTGATCAGTTCTTGCATTAGCTGGAATTGTAGCCTTTGATGTGGCTGAGGGAGCAGGCAAAAAGGCAGTTGTTGCAGGCTGTCACTGAGTCTAATGGGAGTGCTTTTACGTTGGCCTCCTCTTCTATTGGCATAATTTTGTGCCATCATTGGGACAGAGACTGACCTCGGAGTGTGACTACAGTTCTGATTTAAAATTATCGTCTTCCCTTGTGATGTCCCCAACCCTACCCAGTTTTGCCCCCTGTTTGTGTGGCAGTTATACTACACTGGTCTAAATCCATTACACCTGGTCCAGGCATTGCCAGCGCTATGGGGTTTCTTTCATGCACTCCAATGTTTCATAGGTGAAAACAGGTAACTGGTGCACAAGAGTATTCCAGTGCCATTTGTGAGGAGCTAATCATGACACACCGTTAGAAATAACAGACACCCCTATTCTTGAAGTATGACCAATCTGAACCGTTTCGACTGGGAACAGAAAAGTGCTGCTCATGTATAAAACTTATTTCTGTGCTGATGTTAAAGGAACTTTTCATTTAAACAAAAATTCTTATTGGAATGCTACTGCTAGGGCTTTATAGTCAAATGATACATGGTAATATGTAATTAATGAGCTACCAAGGGAACTATCCTGAATTTGGTATACTCGCTCCTTCTTGGAAGATGGCAGGGTGTTCAAACCAAGCTGAACAGAGAATGCCTCTTCCCTGTTTTACATGCAAATATATGTAATTAGTGAAATGAGAAATGCCTGGGAAGTACGCACTTCTTCTTTACCCTCCTCCTTTGTGACTGGAAATTATCCATTCCAGTGGTTCCTGCTTCTGGGCCATCTAGAGAGCCACATTTGCCTTTGTGAAATCCGCTGCTTGTGTTTGGTTTGCCTCTAGCTCTTATCCACTGTAAACTGAAGTGCCACTGTTTTGTACTAAGCAGTTAGCTGAGGGGATTCAGCCCGCCCAATCAGCACAACTAAAGCATGAAATGAGGACACAGACTGAGAGAGGGAAAGTGACAGCCCTCCTCCCCGCTTCTCAAAAGCTTCTGCATTCATATGTGCTCAGTTAGGACCACAAACACACTAAATTTATATCTATCTCCACAACTCTCTTCACCCCCCAGTTCCTCTCCTCCTCCTCCTCTAGACAAAGTTCTCGAATCAGCAGATTGTGAGCTCAGGAGAAGTAAAGAGCTATTGAGGGACAGACTCTGATAGCATTACAGCCATACATGGAGCCATTTTCTGTGGCGAATCGCTGAGTTCTACCTGGTTATCTCCTGCCTTGCACATCACTTCCAAATGACATGCTCTCAGTCTGGGCAAAAATGAGAGTTTTTTAAAAGAGCTGGGATTTCAATAATATGTGACGAAAGGATGAGATTACTTTCTGAGGTGGAAGAAGGAGAGAGAGAGAGAGAGTGAGAGAGAGAAGAGATGAAGAGTATGTCCTCTGTCCTTTATGGAGTTTCCTAGGCAAAGATTCTGTTACCGGCAGATTCTCTTAGTATCCAAAAGTGAACAGTGAGAAAGTTTGGGTATTCTTCCATCCCCCTTTTACATGTACTAAGTAAAGTGAGAAGAGCGGCCTGTTCTTTTAGGATTACTTCAGGGGAAGTGCATCATCCAAGCAGTTTTCAGCAGCACCACAACTGTGTGTGTGTTAAGTGCCATCAAGTTACTTCTGACTCATGGTGACCGTATGAATCAGTGTCCTTGCAAACTGAAGGCCGTGGCTTCCTGTATACAGTCAATCCATTTCATGCTGGGTCTTCCTCTTTTCCTGCTGCCTTCAACTTTTCCTAGCATTACTGTCTTTTCCAGTGACTCTTGTCTTCTCAAAATGTGACCAAAGTATGATAGCTTAGCCATTTTAGCTTCTAGGGAAAGTTCAGGATTGATCTTGATCAAGAATCCACTTTTTTCCCCTTTCTTTTGGCGGTCCACGGTATCTGTAACACTCTCTTCCAACACCACATTTCAAACTACCTAAGTACTAATTCTAACCCCAATGCTTTCTTCCATTTCTGATTCCAAAACCCAACATTAGACAGTCAGCATGACTGAGAAAGTTTTTACTCTTTGTACAGTTACTTTAGATACAGAAAACTTGGGTTAATATGTATTAGGGACTCAAACCAGGAACCTCATGGCCTGAGCGTAGCCTTGAATGATGGGTGTTCAGGCCTCAGATACCTCTTGGGTCACTTAAGTGAATAGTATGGATATTTACAGATTATTGTTCACTTAATATATACGTCATTCATATTCTTTATGGTTGGGATGAAGGGTATTTGTTTAATTGTTAATGTGCCTTGTGTTTATATCATTTTTCAATGGGAAAAATATTTCTGACTGCAAGTTGTCTCAGGGATTGTACCCCTCATCGGTGGGGTCCTCTTTGTCAAATTTCAGACAGACAGGAGAAAAGATCACTGTTTGATCAGCAATTAAAATTCTTCCTTGCAGAGCAGGATCTAGGAAGCAAGACATGACATTTCTGACATGTGAGTTTGTTCTTCCTTTCCTAGGTTCCTCAAGCAAACAAAATCAGAATTCACAGATGGTGGGGGATAAACTTTCCCTCACCCCTGGCACACCTTTCCTCGCTGTACATTTCACCAAAAAGAACAGATTCTAGCAACGAATCAATGTTTGTAACAACAAGTCCAAAAACATATAAAGAATATAATGGGAAACGTGGGCATAGAACAACACGGATACAAAAACATTTATCTCAGGAACCAAAAGATAACCTATTGAACTGCACTGGAATCTGCCATACCAAAAAAAAAAAAAAAGCCTTAAAAAAGCCTTCAAGCAATAGAAGCATCAGCACATGAATAGTTCCTATCACGTAGTCTCATTTCTAATAAGGCTTTATCATAAACTTGTTCAATCTGTGTAATACTGCAATAGAGCTAAATTTTTAAAATGCTAGGTACAAAAGACCCTCAGCAGTCACATAATAAAATTCAGTCCAATAACTGCCAGGATAATAAATAGATGGTTTCAGTAGCCCTGTTCACATGTTACAGTACGAACACGTACATCCTTCTTGAAAGAAAGATTCAACATGCACTCACTTTACTAATCAAACCAGGGACCAGTACATGGTTAAATATGCGGTTTCAATCTCATGTTGAATATAACATGAGAATCACTTAATAAAGAAAAACCAAGTGTACACTGAACACTGATGTGTTTGCTGTAACTTTTGAAGAAGGCTATAATCTTGTACCAAAAAGAAAACTGGGAACTGGTTCACTAACCTATTTCAAAAAAGGCATTTTAGATCATCTTAAGGACTCCAGTCACTCTAAGTACTACACAATGAAATATATAAGCAATGCAAAGTATAAATCATGAAATACTGAGTAAAACAAATGCTAATATCAGTACAGAAATTGTATAATCTATAATCTGATTTGATTTTAAAATGTATGTGTAATTAAAATTAGTAATACTGAATACAGCACTTACAAAAAAAAACATTTAGTTCCTTTGTAACTGCTCAAACATGTTCTCCCAAGTGTCTCAAAAGTTACTGCGTATTGCTGAACTGATTAGTGTGGTACTTGTTTATATATTTATTTATTTTTAATTTTTGTTTTATATCTAAGTGGTTGGCTCCCATTATAATTGTGAAAGCAACAAGAGGGGCCATATGCATCATGGTAGGGGTCTCTATTCACTTGGGGGGCTGTCCACATATGTACATACTAAGATACAATAAGTAAATTAACCAAAAGGAAGAACCCTCAAAGTAACTATACTGATGAGGACTTAATAAGTTCCAAGACAGACAGAATGATGAAAACAGTTGAGAGTCAAGGGGAAAATGTGGGGTAGGGAATTTAGCAGTGGGAGTTTGAAATTCCTCCCCCACCCCAAGATTCCTTGCTGGGCCTCATCTTATCTCAGTAATTAATCTTTGCAATAATCCTTAACGGTAGTTTAGTATCTCCATATTATACACTGAACTGAAAGGCAGAGGTTTGCCTAAGGCCTCCTGTTGCAATCTGTTGCTGATTTGAATAGGAAACTTCCCAGATCATAGCTCATACTCTTAGCCATAACCATTATATTCCACCTGCTCTCAAAGGGGTAGTACCAGCCATCTCAACTTTACTCCTGCTTAGCAAAACACAAGAACCATATTTTGAAAAGCAAGACACTTTTCCATTACATTTTGCTGATTGCCCTGGCCTCATTTGGGACCCATCTCCATAAGCTGTTTACTACAGGCCAGTGCTGATCTGAGGTATCTATAGCACCTACTTGCCCTGTATTAGATTTCCATAGCCTTTACCCTCAATCCATAGCCATCCATGTATTTTCCCATTCCAGAGGAACCAATTCAGGGTAGAAATGGGTCCGTTATTTTCTTTGGGTCCGCTTTTCTAGCAACACAGAATCACTTTTTTTTCCTCCTTCAAACCAGCAAGATGGAAAGGCTGCAATGCTAATTTTCACCCGGGCTCTTTTTGATGGCATGGCTAATAACATATTTGCTGCACCAACTATTTGTTCTGCTCTCTCCTCTAAGCAGCCAATATCTAGGGAAGCAGGAACAGAGACAGCGGGTGAGGGAGAATGAAAACAGCCCCTCTCCCGAGAGTCAGATGCAATCACCCATTTGTCACAGCGAGTTGCCCGCTGTCTGTGTCAGGGAACAATCTGACGAAGTGCGCTAGATGAAATTTTGCTGGCTTCTGTCTTTAGATAAGAACGCTATCACTGACTCAACATATTTTATGTATAACATACCAGCTGCAAAGAGCACTCAGGCATCAGGCTTGTTTAAATATAGTTGATGGTATCTGAAAAACCAGTTAACATGTCTCGGCTCAACACAGGACATTTTTACATCCAGTCATCATGCTATGGAGGCCACCGTGTATCTCCTCTGAATCCTTACCACACAAACTTACCCACTAACCAGGGGCATGAGTATTGAAAAAGGCCTAGGCAGGAATAAACCCTTTTAGAAGCATGAAGACGTAGATCATTTCCTAGAATTGAGCGGGAAGTATGGAAATGTACCTCACTCCATCCCTCACATCTTTGCTTTTTGGATTAACTGTATAAAACGGACAACTTGTGGGAAGCCTGTGTAATTTGCAACATTTCTGCTTTAAAAAACAACATAAACAAATGTATAAAGATGCCAGCTGAGACTTGAGACAAATTACACAGTGCCAAGAATAATTGAATAATAAATGTAGATAAAAGAATAAGGACTGAAATATCTGCCAATCTACAGATGGCAAATATAGTGAGCACTTTGCCAAAAGTAGCTTTTTCTTCTTCATGAAAACTCCTTTCTTCCTGCAGCATCTTTCCTGCCTCCTGAACTGGAGAACCTCTTTGTAAATGTTACATTTCAGACCAGTTTCTGTTATTACTGAATACCATGTGAGCAGTCTATTGCAATCACCAGGTTCTTACACAAACCATACCAGCGTGCTATATCATCAGTGTGATGTAGTTGACAGAAGATTGTTCCTGAGCCTGGAATCGTCAAATCTTTGCTGAGCCATGAAGCTCACTGGGTGATCTTGGGCAAGTGTGGTGGGCAACCCCCGCCCCCACTCCTGTTTCAATTTGGTTCTGCAAATTACAGGCCTCAACAGAGGGGAAATATTGTTTGAGGACATTCTTCTTATGAGTTTTGTGCTTGCCAAAGACAAGTTTGGTCAAACTGGACAATAGGTAAGGGGGTTGATATGAGCAAGCAGCACAGTAACCATATGTGGGAAGAAAAAAGTGAGAAGATGGTTAACACAAGAAATTAATTCAGGTTGAATACTTCATGAGTAGGGTTGCCAGGTCCCTCTTTGCTACCGGTGGGAGGTTTTTGGGGTGGAGCCTGTGAAGGGCAGGGTTTGGAGAGGGGAGGGACTTCAATGCCATAGAGCCCAATTGCCAAAGCGGCCATTTTCTCCAGGGGAACTGATCTCTATCAGCTGGAGATCAGTTGTAATAGCAGGAGATCTCCAGCTAGTACCTGGAGGTTGGCAACCCTATTCATGAGCGTAAAATATAAAAGCGCCTCAATGGTTATAATTTCAGCGGGATTGTGGAATATTTATTATGTAGGGTTCCTGGATATCTATAAAATGCATTCATTCTTTTTCTACCTTGTACTTTCATCACCAGATCACTGTAGAAGAATGTAGTCATGTCTCCATAGAATGACATACAAGTGTCATGATCTCTGTCAGGTTGTGGGGCAAGACTCGTCACCATCTTGCCTTCCCTTTTACTGTCACCACCACCACCACCTCAGGTAAAATCCAACGCATCTCTCTCTCTCCTAATGCCAACTACACAGGGGTGTATCACTGTTGCATGCCAAGAAGCCAAGGTAGGTGGAGAGCCAATGTGGTATAGTGGTTAGGAGCTGCCAACTCTAATCTGGAGAACCAGGTTTGATTCTCCGCTCCTACACATGAAGCCTTTTGGGTGACCTTTGGTCAGTCACAGTTCTCTCAGAACCCTCTCAGTCCCACCTACCTCACAAGGTATCTATTGTCTGCTAATAAAGGCTTGTGTTGTTGTGTCTGTTGTGGGGAGGGGAAGGCGATTGTAAGCCTCTTTGAGACTCTTAAAAGGTAGAGAAAAAGCATGGTATAAAAACCAACTCTTCTTCTTCTAAGGACTTGTGGAGACTCTCTCTAACTAAAAACTTTATTTCTACAAGTACAAAGTCTACGAGAAACAGATCTAGGTGAACTATGTAAAATAAAATGAAAGTTACTCACTAGGTTCTTACATGGTATATATGTTCTTTGTTAGTTGCAGGATACCCCCGTACCTGGTGTATCTGCGACCCTCTTTAGCATCATTCCCCTCTGCCATTCTTCATGGCAAAACACACAGGAGAGAAAGCTACCCTGATGATGACCAAAACCCAATTCCAATCTACCGTCAAAGGAACAGCTCCCCTTTTCAGACCCTACTCCACACCTGCCCCAGGGTCTTCAGCCAATCTGGATTCCAGGTCTTGGGGCTCATGCCCGCCAGACCCGGACCTTCCAGTCATCAAAGGGCTAGCGTGTTTCCCTCTCAGTTGGGAAAGGATGAGCTCTATTCAGCAAAGAGAACCTTCCTCTTCTCTTCCCAGCCACAGAGACACCAGGGTCCATCACCATAACTGTCACAGCATCTCTTCCCCCCCCCCGTGCCCCTCATTCATCAAAGCAAGCAGTAAAGAGTTTATCAAGGAGCATCCAATCTTGAATTTCTCAAAAAGACTGAGGAGAAGTTGAGACCTGAATTCTATTTAAACATAAGTGTAACGATTATCTCCCACACTCAGCAGAGTGTATTCAATGTACACATGGCAGCAGTTAAGACTGTAGCCATGATACTAGCACAGTTCAGCAGATATAACATTAGAACTTCTGCAGAGGAGTACCTGCCTCAATACCTGCTATCTGTGTCATATTATATGGCTGTTGGGAAGATCTGTTAATCTCAAGTCACCATCTGTAAAGTGGAAGTAAACTGTATGCTTTTTGCAAGAGCAAAGACCATGGGTTGGATTCTATGCTGCTGGGGAGTGCTAGCAGAGAAAGAACTTTACTGCTTCCCTTTCTCCCCAGCAGCTGCCTGTGAGCTTCCAAAATATGGGTGTGTGGGGGGTGGGGGAGGTAGTTATTTCCTGCATTGTGCAAGGGGTTGGACTAGATGACAATTATGGTCCCTTCCAACTCTATGATTCTATGATGCTGAGGAATGGAGGACCCATGTAGATAAAAAGCCACACAACACAGGTAGCTACACCGGGGAGGAAGAAGGTGGGGGGGGAGAATGCTCAAAACACAGTCCACCTATATTTTATCCTTTCTGTCTGTGTGATTTCTGCAAGCACTATACTCCTGCAAGCTCTAGTTCACTGATAACAAAGCAGAAGCCTACTATAAATGGGACAGGAGGAGAAGATGGCCTTTATGTAGGGTTAGGGATAACCAGTGCTGCAGTGCGTATCTTTTTAGACATGTGCCCTAGTGCATGAGAGGAGGAATGCACTGTTGGAAATCCAAAAACTCTGAGGGGTCTAATGCAGGGGCTCCCTGTAATGTGGAATTGATACAAGAAAACTCTGTTAAAAGCGAGTTAATACTGACTACAGACTTCTCCAGATCTCGCTGTCTCTAACTGCAGCTCTCTTGATTTTGTTTTCTGTTTTGCAGCAAATTCCTAGATTAGTCTGTGATTCCTCCCCCCCCCCCCCGGATGTGGTGGGCTGTGGCTCCTATTTATCTTTTTAAAGAAAAGCAGACAACAGCACATTCTTCTACCCATCAACGTGTGGGCCACTTCCAAAAGGTGCTGATTGCATTGCTGGTGGTTAGTTTCAGGTTTTCCCAGTTCTGAATAAAGAGCTGTGGTACCAGGAAAAAACAAAGATCACAGTGTGGCGGAATGCATGAAGGTGTGCACCGCACACAATGGTTTTACAGATTTGCCTCCAGAATTCTCAAATGGAATTTTGTGCACACAGTGTGCATATTCTACATAGCTATCTCAGTAGCAGCCAATGCGCCTTCTGAAGGGAAGAATTTAAAGTTCCTAGGAACAAATTATTGAGGTTGGAGCACTGGGAAAATATGATACTTCCAGCATAAAAGCCTTGAGAAATGGTTGCTGCGCTGCAAAAGAGAAAAAATGCACATCTAGTCTGTTCAACTGGAAGTAGGGTTGCCAACCTCCAGGTAGTAGCTGGAGATCTCCTGGTGTTACAACTGATCTCCAGCGGATAGAGATCAGTTCACCTGGAGAAAATGGCTGCTTTGGCAATTGGACTCTATGGCATTGAAGTCCCTCCATTCCCCAAACCCTGCCCTCCTCAGGATCCACCCATAAAATCTCCCACTGCTGGTGAAAAGGGACCTGGCAACCCTAACTGGAAGCCAGATCAGGAGAAAGAAGTCATGGTGCTCTATATATCTTCTAATGTGGCCAGACAAGTCCCTCCCAAATAGTGGGGCTTTTTCATCCCAGCCCAAGATTTCAAGCTGGAATCCCAGTTGCCTACTAGCTCTTCTTCCTTACCTCCTCTGCAAAGATAAACAATAGCTGCCTCCTGGACTGAGAATGAATGGCCTATAATCTATACCAGGGGTGTCCAATCTTTTGGCTTCCCTGGGCCACATTGGAAGAAGAAGAATGGTCTTGGGCCACACATATAATACACTAACACTAACTTGGGCCACACATAAAATACACTAACACTAATGATAGCTGATTCATAATGTTTTAAGTAAGTTTATGATTTTGTGTTGGGCCGCATTCATAGCCATGGCTGCAGTTTGGACAAGCCTGATCTATACAAAGGAAATGACTGTGTGGGAGGGGCTTGTCCTCTGACTGTGGTCCAAAGAGAAGAGACAACTGGAGTTACCAGGTTGGTTTCTTCAGATTCCTCCTCCTCCACACACCTGAGACTGGGCTGCTTGTAGTTGCACGGTGGTAACAAGTGAGGTGCTGCCTTTGCAGCTCAATTTGTGTTACCCAGCTTTCCTGTGGGTCTGTTTGAAGGACAGTAACTGTGCAATCCTAAACAGAGTTATACCTTTATAAAGCCATTGGATTTGACTGCACTTTGCTTTGCTATTACGCTAACGGATACCTTATTGCACCCTCTCCCCAAAACTGGAAGATGTTCTGTCTAATCCCAGACATAAAAAGTCTCGCTTAGTAGAGGAAAGAGGCACTTAGTAGCATACAGTCCACGGTTTTTACTTTACATTTCCGGGGCTGAGCCCTGGCACTGAAAATAGATTCTAAACCCTGGTGGGCCTCATCTTTGTCCATATGGATGAAATGATTGATTTCAGTTTTGTTTTGTTGTACCAAGCATACAGCCAAAAATAAAAAAGGTTGCTGACATTTAAAAACCTTTTGTTTATGTTGGTTTAGTTTTAGGCAATGAGGTGTAAAAATACATACCTTCAAGAACATGTGATATGGCTTAATTTTTTCCAATGAAAAGTATTGGGGCTCACCTCTAGGAGGCCGTGCTCCTGCCCTCTCACATGATCACCATTCCCCTGATCTATGAGCAGCTGGTGTTTCTCAGACCCTGGCAGCCTGCATATATCCAGAAGCACTCTCACTTTTGCAACTGTTGTGGGAAAGAGTCGAGGTGTGGGAAAGAGAGGAGGCTTAAAAATTGCAGGCTCAGTAACGGAAAAAAAATCAGCCCAATCCTGGGTGCATTCTGTGGCCATAATTTTCATTTGTTCAAATGAGTTTACTTCTGCCTTTTTGGATCTGGGTGCCAGCGTTAATAAGCTTGACAGCCTCATAAGCCTTTTCGTCTATGCTTGGATTCTTTCTTGTTTCCTTAAATAAACATACTATTTACAGCAATATCAATGCTAATATTTAAAGTGCGACTCTTTACTCTGCAGGAGCCAGCTGTGTTGTGCCAGGGAGGGAGGTGTGCGTGGAGGGGGGGTAGGAGATGGATCCTTTTGTAAAGATCAGCAGTTCTGCTCGCTTTTATCCCAGGCAAAGATTACATTTCACTCCCAGGGGCCGCTGCTGCCTCAGATCCTTTTCAGACTCAGTCGCTGTGGCACAGCAGATAGTTTTGGGTGTCCTTTCATTTTTTTTTTCTTGACAGTATTAAATATATACCCCAGTGAGTCATAAATCAGCGGTTTATCAGAGAATAAATCATATCTGTAATAAGGGACCACTTCTTTTTAATTGGACACTGCATTAAACAGATATACTTCCTCAAAGAATACAAAAATGTGTCAGCTAGACTTCTTTAATGAATTTTAATTTTAAACCACCATTTTCTTTGGAAGAAAGACTCCCCCCCCCCACCTCTGTCCAGCAAAAATTATATTCTAACTGGATGATTTGCTGACTTTTGTAGGTTATTGTATTCCCTCTGCTTTATCTCTTTCTTGTTCAGTAACATAGTTAGCCTTCCCTCTAGGTTTTGAATCAATTTCTGTGCAAATGGGTCTCTTTATGTGTAAATATTTCTATGACCAGGCATATGTTTATACAGAATGGAAGGATTTGGGGCTAGGTGTACATAGATGTGCATTGTGTAGTACATATGTAATGTATGGAAAAGGGAATTCTGTAAAAGCAGCCTTTTGTATCCATCTCAACTAAATTGTTGGTGGTCCCCAATTACATTCTATACATGTGTTATTATTTATCATTCATAATATATAAGCTTTTAACATGCAAAGTGCTCTGCAATCTTCATTCTTCTAACCCTAATACTTTCCCCCATTTTATCAATAGGGATGAGATATCTAAGGCTGTGAGCTCACCTGGCAAGGCATGGGCTGAGCAGGTATTTGAATTTGAATCGCTTTGCTCCAAGATAAGATTAGCCCATGGGCATTGTTTAAAGACTGGGGGTATAATTCACTGGGATGTTGTCCTGTACAGGCCCCATGGAAATTAATGGAAGATATGCAAGAGGGAAAATTCAGGTGGATTGCATCCTGCCTAAAAATCATTTCAAAAGCAGCACTGGCAGAAAAACGTGACATTCACCCCAAATTACCTTGACATTTTGAAATTAAAAAAAGGACAGGTTTACTACAGTATTGTTCACACACCTGTATTGCTCATTATTCTCCAACCCTTTTGCTGTTTTTTGTTTTGAAAAGTTAAAAAGGCACGATCAATTATTCTGAAAAAAATTAATGAATCTGTCCAAGGCTTGCTTCAGTGTTTATTCTCCCTGAAACATTACTGGAGTTGAGATTATTGGCAAAAAAAGAATAAAAATTGTGAATATGCATTTCATTTCTAGAAATGGAGACTTGTCTTCCTATTTCTCTATTTCTTTTCCTATCTGATCTTCAAAAACAAGTTGGAATGAGATTTTTCCTTCCTGAGCAGTCGTATCGCTTTCCTCCCACCACTCCCCCAGCGGCTCAGGGCTCAGCTACTGAGGGCTCCCCAACGGGGTGGCAGGTGGCACCTTTCCTGGCACCTGCCAAGTGTTTTCAAAGAGTGGGCAGGGCCAGGTAGTGCTTTTGATTGGTCATTGCAAATCTGATTGGCTGTGCAGATTCAAAAAAATTGCTTCGTCATGATTGAAAATGAGCTGTGTGTATGCAAGAAAATATTTTTACACAATATGTTCGTTTTAAAAGCCACGCTATTTAGCAGAGCTTCTGCCTGAAATGTTGAAGAGGTACAATTAGATTTATATATAACTTTACTCCCTGAAGTACTGTGGTAGGCTCTGCCTCTTGTAGCGTCCATTTTGTGGTTGGCTCCAACTTAGGGTTGCCAACTCTAGGTTGAAAATTCCTGGAGATTTGGGTGTGCAACCTGGGGGGAGGGGTTGGGGGAGGGGAAGGACCTCAGCGTAGAGTTGCCAGGTCTCTCTTCACAACCGGTGGGAGGTTTTTGGGGTGGAGCCTGAGGAGGGCGGGGTTTGGGGAGGGGAGGGACTTCAATGCCATAGAGTCCAATTGCCAAAGTGACCATTTTCTCCAGGTGAACTGATCTTTATCGACTGGAGATCAGTTGTAATAGCAGGAGATCTCCAGCTAGTACCTGGTGGTTGGCAACCCTACCTCGGTGTGGTATAATGCCATCAGGTCCACCCTTCAAAGCAGCCATTTTGTTTAGGGCAACTGATCTCTGTAATCTAGATGTCAGTTGTAATTCCAGGAGATCTCCAGGCCCCACCTGGAGGTAGGCAAATCTATTTCATCTCCTGCAGCAGCCACTTTGTCACTGTGCCCCCCACCCTGTGTCAGAATTCCAAAGGTGCCCGCAAGCTCAAAAAGATTGGGGACCCCTGGCCTAGCCCTTTGCCTGCTGTGCAAGTTTTCCTGAGAGCATTGAATGTCAGAAAACTTGGAAAAACATACTCTCTCATCTGCACATCTTCCATGTTGCCACCTCATTACCATTGTATTTTTGTGCATGTGCAGATCAGGCTTGAGTTTCAAGGGAAGGAGTAGAAGTTTGTCTGCTTAGTAAACGTCGGGATGTGACGTCACCCCATGGGTCAGGAATGACTTGGTGCTTGCACAGGGGACCTTTACATTTACCTTTTTTTTAGGGGGATGCAAACTGTAAATTCTAAAATGGGAATAAAATGAAGAGAGAACCACCCAAGAGCTCCTTGGAGAAAAGGTGAGATAAAAATGAACAAGATAGATAGCCACAAATCTTTTTTTTTCTAACACTTGTTATCACACAAATTTTTCAAACAAAACCGGGCAGCAGCTCCAAATGTTACACTTTCACCTGGTACAAAGCACAGATCTTTAACATGAGGCTCTACCATCTGAATGTCTGGATGCAGCTTCTTATGCAATATTTTAACCATCCAGACATAGTTGTCCAATTTGCAAAAGTTTTTAGAGATCATTGTACGTCTGATTTAAGATTAGCAATATATGCAGTTTGTGTTAGTTTGGGAGAAAGGTTTGCAATTGCTCAGCCATGTAAAAAAGCCTTTTCTGTGAGGTAAATTTATGCATTACTGTTTTGATATATTTGTGAACATTTTTAGTCGAGGCTAGGGGGACAACCCTTGAAAGGTCCCCTTGTGAGAGAATGTCAGAAATTGCATCAGTTCCTTTATCCTACTAATATGAAGTCCCTCTTTTTAGAATTTTCCGCTATAGTTGCCTGAAATCCCAAAATAACTTTCTAATAGAAAGTGTGTATTTATTCCTTTGCTTCTGCTTGTATCACAAATATGCCACAGACTTGCATTCCCATTTAAACATTTTGAATAGGTAACTGGGATTATATTGGAGCTATGTCACTTGGTAAATTCATTTGCCAACGTCACCCATGGGTCTCCTTTTCCATTAGAGTTTCCATCGTTTCCACCAACAGTAAATATATGTGTTTTGTGATTATTTCCTTCTGTGCAAAGTGGCATTTTTCCTAAGCAAAATCTCATTTGATTATGTTTCCGCTTCTAATCTTTTCTGTTCCCTGTGGATGATTTATCACGCTTGACTGGTACTGCCCTTGGTGACAGAGGCTGATAACTGTTGATTTGCTGGGAGTGGGTAGCATTTTGTATATCAATAATATTATTAATAATAATAACATTAACATTAACAATAATAACACACATTTTCATGTGTTTTGTTTTGTTGTGTTTTTTTTTCTGACTTTCCCTGCCGCCTTTCAGCTCTCACGGCGTCTAACAACTGATTACCATTTACAATGAACAAATGGGTTTAATGGAATTGGCTGTGTGCCTTGGCCTTAGTTGTTTTTCAGCTGAAGGGGCAGAATTAGTAGATGCAAAATAGAATTTATTCAACAAACAGGCATCCCAGTGCATTTCAAGTATATGCTCTTCAGCAGACAACTGAATTCTTTAAGCCTTTAAAAAGCATGGCCTCGAATGGCTCCTAGAAATGTGTTGCAGTTCCTGTGTTGTTAAATAGATTTTATTTTGCACCTATTCTATGCTTACTTATTTCCATTGACTATGTGCTATCCACCTATTTTTCTAGTTTTAAAATGGCATCACTTTTCTTGAACTATTGTAAACACTGGTTGTGTGTATTTAAATGTCTTAATTGAGTACTGTGTTGGTTTTTAAAAAAAAAAATCAACCCAGTGAGTGAAAGGATAATAACCACTAACATGTCTCCTGCAAATAGTGGTGTGCAATCGTTCCTCTGCTCAAATTGCAGTTTGATTCTTGACAATGGGGGGGGAATTGTTATGAGGGACCCCAAATTGTCTGAAGTTGCAATTCAAATGTTTTGTGTATGCATGTTCTCAAAACTTCTTTCCAGCAGCTCTCCATTCCACCCTCCATCTGCTGTCCACCATCTACTCAACCCACCTGATTGAGAATAAATTAATTTTCAGAAGAGGTGCTCTCATTGGTTGTGTTGATCCTGCTGGGGAGAGAGAAAAGCTTGTCTTCCTGGTATTCCTGTCCAGTGATGGAAAGAATTTATGAGCCCTGTGGGATCAGACCAATGGTTCACCCAGTTCTGCATCCTGCTTCCCACAAAGGACAAACCTCCTCCTGTGATTTACCCCAACAACGGGTGTTCTGAGAATACTCTTTAGACACAGAAGTACCATAGCACCATTATGGCTATTACCATCAATGGACCTATTCTCCATTGAGATGTAATCCTTTTTTATAACCACCTGTATTTGGGCCATCATGTGGCATTGAGTTCCACAAGTTAACCATGCATTGTGAGTGTCAGTTCTGGTATTTTGTGAGAGTGCAAAAAAGTTCTCTCTCCAGTTTTTTCCTCCTCATACATAATTGTATAAGCCTCTATCACTCCCCAACTCCAACTTATGAGGAGAGTGCCATGAAATGCACCAGTAGGAGGGGGTGTGCTTGCATTTCTATAGTCATGAACTTCCGGTGCAAAAACCCAATTTCCTAACATAGGAGGTTCCCCTGCCTAAGTAGCCCCTTACATTTACAGTGGGTACAATGTGGAAGCATGAGGCGGGGGGGGGGGGAGAGAGAAATTGTTGAGAAAGCAGATTATTGCTGTCAGGAAAAGTCTCACATTCTTCTTTTTTCTTAAAGGGCCAGCAGACATGATCAAGTATGGTAGGCAGTATTTGTGCTTTATTGAGTGGTAGGTTGGAATTGTTTCCAGCATTCATTATCCAAGAGTAGCCAATGATAGTTCTACAAAACACGGTATTTATTGAAGAATTTTGCATCAAGGGGACTTCTATATGAAATCCCCAGTTAAACAATTCAGTAGTCAGCAATAGAAGTAGCAATGGCAGGAATGCAAACAAGTCCACTAATAAAACTAGCAGATGGAAAGGAAAAGAGAGAGCCCAGGGGGGAAAGGCAAGCATATATTTATACAACCACCAACATCTACCAGAATCCTGGGTAAACAGAAAGTCTCTAGTAGTTGGTGCCTAAAACGGGAGGGGGGGAGTAATATCTGATGGGCAACTGTGAGGAAGGAGTTCCACGGCTGATGTGCTGCTGTGGGAAAAGTCCTATCCCTTTTAGGCATCTACCAACTCCCAAAGGGGCAATCTGAGAAGATCTTACCTCTTAGGCAGGCTCACATGGGAGCAAGCAGTCATTTCGGTACCTTGGTCCCAGACCATTTGGGGCTTTAAAGGTCACAGGCAGCATGCACGCATCTGTCACAGTCACGCTGATTGTATTTCTGTGAAGGAGGTTTTAGAATTGGGCAAACTGCTATAAATCCCATGAAAATCCAGTACTGGAAACCTCAGTGGCAGAAGTGCAGTAGAAACTGTGCAGGCACTTCCGTATTCCCAAAGGCTTCCTCGTTCGCCACAAAGTCAGGGACATAATTTCATGCACGGCAGAGATGAACACTTATGCATGTACGTGCGCATGAGTGCACATGTATGGTGCAATGGTCAGGGAAAGCTGAACATATGATGAAACGGATTTATTTATTTGTTTATTGGATTTTCAGGTCACCCTTTCCTGGCAAGATCAGGCTCAGAGCGGCTCAATACCATTTAAAACAACATAAAACCAAATCAACAATTTACAATTAATTGTACACATAATAAAATCCAGGCACCTACAGACCATAGCAGCAATAAATGTGGTAAATAAGGATAATATCAGTCCAACAGTATGGTCCATCAGACCTTCCACAGGTCCAAGGAGCCTCATGAATGGTATGGGATGTTTATCTTAAGATGATACCAAGTATGCTCAGTGTCCTGCTACCTCTTCTTCCTCACTCCTAACTGGAAGAAAAAAGAAAGAAAAGTTGGGAACTGACAGTCCAACTTGGCCACTGGCCAGGAATGGCCTTCTCATCTTCAATATACTCTTAGAATTTATTTAAAGCAGTAAGACGAGGGGACAGTTCAGAGTACTGGATTAATTCCACTTTCTCCTTTTCCTTCCTTCCTTCCTCTCTCTCTCTCTTTTTTTTTATTAGGAAAATAAAAGAGACTTTGAAATATTAAGAGATAGTGGGATTAGAGCCCTCTCCTGCTAGCCCCAGTATTTCCTCCCCTATTAATTTCCACTTGATTAGAATTCTTTTTGAAGTATTTAAATATGGACAATAGGAAAAGGGGAGGGTGAAGTTACTGAATATCAGTTAAACTGTATTAATATAAGCTCAGTTCCTGCTTTTATATAGATACTTCATATATATGTATAGTTTCCTCTAGGAGTAAAGTATGCCTAACCCTCCTCCCCTACCTCAAGTAATTATGATTTTAAAAAAAAAACCTATAATGAAACTCTTAAACTTTAATAGCCCATTTATAAATCCCTGGCTTAAAATTCAAATGCTTTTTAAAAAAAAGTTTTAGAACTGTGGAAATTTGATTTTTTCTTTCTCTCTCTCTCTCTTTTTACATAAGAGGCACATTTATAATGTTAAACTGATGAAGCCGTGAGTGTTACATGAATGCCTCACCCATTGCCTGGATGGAAACTTTGAAGCCAAGAGGTTATCGATGAGTTTTAATGGGCCTCTGTTTGTACAAGGGGTGTGTGTGTGCATGCTCCCATGTCTTGTTGGTCAGCTAAATCAGTTCAGCATCCCTTCCCAGCAGCTACATGATACAGGGCCAAGAAGCTTTTCCCTATTAATGAAGGCTAAAGCTGTTGCAGGGTACTGAAGCTAAATCTCACCCCCCTTTTTTATTTTTGAGAGACAGCAGGGGGCCTCTATGTCATGGCTATTTTGCCTGTTCTGACTCATCGTCTGCTGTGAGCCAAGCCATTCTTTGGGGAGCTTTATTTATAAATCAGCCCTTTTAATAAACCAGATTTAGATATCTCTGTTTAGATTCATAAATCATTTTTAAGGCAGCTGAGAACTGCATTTTGATTTATCAGCCATGACTTTTAGCATCAGACTTAACTACCTGACTGACTTCTGAAACATTCGATTGGCTTATGAGTCAAGAAATAGATTTACAAATCCTGCAACATAATCACAAGTCATGCCAAAAAAATAAAAATAAAAAGGTGTTCATTTACAAATCTCTTCTTTGCATTTGGAATACAACAGACCGATTTACACACAGGAACTCCGAGGCCCTGTCACTGTTATGACTGGCTTTTATAGATCCAGCACTCACATTTTAATGCCACATTCTGATCTATAAATCTTGATCGGCTTTTCTGTATCTGATTTTTCACTAATGTTCTGATTTACCAATGAGCTCTGTAGATGTTCTTTCTGACTCATTCCAGTTTGCTGAAACTACCATTGAAACTATTCCTTTGTTAGCCAGGAATTGCACCTTTGTGGGACTGGTAATATAGTGGAAATCAGGACCAGTCACCTGGGAGATGCAGACCCTAATAAAGGCTCCTTCCCACCAAGTTAGCTGATCAGTTGCCCCACAGATGACAATATTTTGGCCCTCCTGCTATGGAATAAAAAACAGCACAGTTTCTTTTTCATTTTGATGGTAGAAATCTTACGTTGACAGATCATTACAACCTAATCCTATATAAAAAGTCCTCCCCCAGGTGCCTTCAGAGGCTAGGTAAGTGGGCAGCAGAGACGGGGCCTTCTCTATTGTGGCACCCTGTTTTTGGAGTATTATTCCCAGGGATATTCAGTTGCTACCTTCCTTGACAGTTTATAAGCAACAGAGGTAATTTTATTCTCCCAAATTTTTAATGCTTGATATATTTTTGCCAGCTGTTGCTTTCTTTCTATTGGTCCAGGGCTGATTTTGCAGTTTTATTGTGGCGCAGAGTGGTAAGCTGCAGTACTGCAGTCCAAGCTCTGCTCACGACCTGAGTTCAATCCCGACAGAAGTTGGTTTCAGGTAGCCGGCTCAAGGTTGACCTCTGCCTTTTCCAAAGCACTGGGAATTAGTGATTATAGTACTGTAATACATAGCTACAGTTTTTGTGCCCTGTCCTGTTTGAATGGTTTTATGTTTGATTGTTTTATGTTGTTTTGATTATAGTATTGTGGGGGGTTTTGTTTTGCTTTTTTACTTTGTGAGCTGCCTCAAGAAGGGATCTGGAGAGGTGGCACAGAAATTTTCTAAGTATAAAAATCACCACGATGGTGATGAACAGGCACTCTAAAACAAGAGTTTGCAGAGGGTAGGTCCCTGTGTGCTAGTAGACCACCTAGTACCTACTAGTTGCTAGGTGGGCTTCAGCCTGATCCACCAAGACACTCCTTATGTTCTTAAGCAAGAGTCTGAACTGAGGATCAATTAACAGCAATGAATTATGCCTGAACTGTAAATATACCCTGAGTATACACTGTAAATGAAAAACACACCACAGGAATTCTAGTAAAAAAAAAAAAAAATAGGCTGTGCACACTGATGGAAGTCAGCCCAAGCTGATCCAAAAAGGCTGGTGGTAAATAAAAACCCTTCCCATTTATCTTTGTGTGTGTGTGTGTGTGTGTGTGTGTGTGTGTGTGTGTGTGTGTGTGTGAGAGAGAGAGAGAGAGAGAGAGAGAGAGAGAGAGAGAGAGAGAGAGAGAGAGAGAGAGAGTAAGCTATTAAGGATCCCACATAGCCACAGGCAAACTCTCTGCTCGCCTCCTTTTGGAAGCCTATTTTTTAAGCAGAGATTGCTCTGGCGGTTCAAGGTGCTATCGAGCTCTAACCAGGAGACAATTACAAGGCTCCAGTTGGAGTGGCTGAGGCGATGCTTGCATCTGATAAGGTTGAAGGGGAATAATGGGAAGGAGGGAAATGATAATGGGCTGCTGAATGGATGGGATGAGGTATCATTGCCGTAGTGCCTGGAGACAGAAGCAGCTGCTAATGCAAGCTGGGATTTTTTTCCCCTCCCACTTCTTTTCCATTTTCCTTGCATAAGAAAAAATATATATCTACACGTACACTTCAAAAAAAATTATTCTTTTCCTAGCTCCGAGCTATGGTAGTAATAGTGCTTGCGAACAAGTCTGATAGCAGGAGAGTGCCTTCAGGAAGACCGTCCCTCCCTTAGCACTCTCCAAACAGGTGGATAACAGACCTTTTTTGCCTCCCTGCCTTCCCGTCGTATTATTATTATCATTATCATTTTAAAATTTCAGAAAAGAATTATATGGTACAAGTGGGGACCTAAGGCAGAAAGTGTGTGGAGGGGGAAGGGGAGTAGGAGACTTTGCCCAAATTATCTCAGCTGTGGCTGAGGCTAAGACCCAAAGTTCGATGTGCAGGATTTTATAGTAAACATGCGACAGGAAATGTACGAGGAGAACATCAGTTTTGAGGGGTGGTTTTTGAGTGCAAAAATGGTTGGCAGAGAAAGGATTAAACACCCACTTTCTTCCACCGTTCCTCCACTCTGGGGTACATTTAAGTATTTTTAAACTCCTGTCTTATGCTCTTCCTCCCCCCCCCACCTCGTAGATGGTGATGTATACTTTACATGCACAGTTACAGTCTGCTTGTGAGGCCCTCCTGCCAAGCATGGGGACCTGGACTTCCACCCCCAAAGCCTGGCTCTGATAGCACACTGCCTCCCCTTCAAAGCCATTTCCGTCCACAAGGTTGACTTTTTGTTACAACCCCCACCTACATCAGAACTTTGTTATGCTTATTTCTTTGTAACATGTAGATATCCCAGTGACAAAAGTATGGAGGAGATGTGTATGTTCTGTAGGGTGGACAGGTGTTCATCCAGAGCTTTAAAGCCTCCAAAGAACAGAGAGAAAGTACAACATAGTTGTTTTTTTCACTCATCCTCCTCACCATTTATACTGGGGCAAAATTAGAGTCCCACTGCCTACTGCAAGTAGAAGAGAATGGTAACCAAGACAACCTGTGGATGAACAAAGTCGTTGAACATAGAGTGGTTGCATTCTCTCTCAGACCATATAAAGGTATCATCTTAATGTCACAGACCATATAAAGGTATAACCTCTATCTGTGAGAAAGGACCTGGCAGCCCTGATTATACGCACTGCATTCCAGGGGACACACGCTCAGCGGGCCCTTCGTGGTTCAGGATCTCTAACGTTTCTTACCATGGTGGTTTAGCCACTTGAATTGGTGGGTGAGCAGAAAACATCTTATTCTGTTGAGGCTCTGGCCGCTCTCTGGGATAGGGAGATGGCCAAGGCTGTTGACACAATTGCCCAAAGTGCCCTCTCCCTACAGACGAAGCCAAGCAATCTCACTGGGGAGCTGATGACAATGAAACAGGAGGGACGATGGATAGAGTGTCGCTGCCAGAAAACATGGAGCAAGACTGATCGCACATGGCACAGGGCCCATATTAGAGCCTATTCTGTGGCCGTGATGATGGCGAAAAGGCAATATTTCTCTGACTTTATATCATAGCCCCAAGGATTTGGACTCTTACCATGTGATGGCCTGTTATGATTAGTTTTCCACTTACTTTACAGGCAAAATGGCTCAGATTTGCTCTGGTTTAGATGCCAGCATGGATGCATGTCCAGATGATATACCCTTGGCATCTGCTTTGCTTGGATACCTTTTGGCTTGTGGATCCCAAGGATGTGGACAAGATCTTTGGACAGGTGAGACCTACCACCTGTGTTTTCAACCCTTGCCCCTCTTAGCTAATAAAAGCTGCCAGAAGAAGGCTGACTGAGTGGGAGAGAGGGAGTTGTGCTGCCCACGCTCAAGGAGGCAGAGATTAGAACTGTTGGGGGGGGGTGAATCCCTGACCCCAACTATGTTAGAATTTTTTTCAGCTAGTCTCCAATCTTCCATTCTTGGGCAAGGCACTAGAGTGGGGTTTTGCTTTTCAGCTCCAGGGGTTCTTGGAAAAGACTGATTTTCTGGACCCATTTCAATCTGACTTCAGGCCAGGAATTGGAACAAAGCCTGCTTTGGACATCTTGGTTGATTACCTCTATGAACAACTAGACAGGAGGCATGTGACCATGCTAGTTCTGCTGGATCTCTCAGCAGCCTTTGATGCTATTGACCATAGTATCCTACTGAGCTACCTCTCAGCACTGGGACTAAGGTGCACCATATTACAGTGGTTTGAGACCTATCTTGGGGGGTTGGTCTCAGAAGGTAGTGTTGGGGGATTTCTGCTCTGCCCCATGGCGGTTGACCTGTGGGATGCCACAGGGTTCCATATGATTCCCCGTGTTATTTAAGGTCTATATGAAACCACTGGGAGAGGTCATCAGGAGGTGTGGGCTCTGAGGTCACCAAATGGCAGATGATATCCAGCTCTACATTTCTTTACCACCTAATTCCAAGGATGCCATTGATGTTCTGAACCGGTGCTTGGAGTCAGTAATGGGCTGGATGATGGTGAACAAGCTGAAACCTAATCCTGTCAAGGTTTTCTAGGTTAGTAGAAAGACAGACCAGGGACTTCAGATGTCCCCTGTCTTGGATGGGGTTATACTTCTCTTGAAAAGCCAGGTTCACATCTTGAGAGTACTGCTTGACACAGTGGTCACCTTAGAAAACCTGGTGGTGCTTTAGCTTGGAATGTGTTTGCCCAGCTCCAGCTGGTGCATCAACTGCATCCGTTCCTGTGTCAGTAAGATCTAGCCACGATGATCCATGCCTTAGTTACGGTACATCTAGACTGGTCTATTGCAATGCGCTCTACTTGGGACTACCCTTGAAGAGTATTTGGAAGCTACAGCTAGTGCAGAATGCTGCAGCTAGACTGCTGGTCAGGGTCTATATCCCCAGTACTACAGCAATTACCCTGGCTACCAGTCTGCTTCTAAGCCTAGTTCAAGGTATTGGCTTTGTTCTTTGAAGCCCTTCATGGTTTGGGACCAGGATATCTGAAGGATTATGTTCTCCCATATATTCCTGCCCAGGAATTAAGATCATGGTAGCTGCCCTCCTGACTGTCCCACCAATTAAAGATACTTGTTTGGTGGGTACATGAGAGAGGGCCTTTTCCATGGTAGCCCCACAATTACAAAACAACCTCCCCATAGAGGTGCCCCTGGCTTCCTCATTGTCAATCTTCAGGGGGCAGTTGAAAACAGTTTTCATAGAATCAAAGAATCATAGAGTTGGAAGGGACCACCAGGGCCATCAAGTCCAACCCCCTGCACAATGCAGGAAATTCACAATTACCTCCCCCCTCCACACCCCTAGTGACCCGAAGATGGCCAAGATGCCCTCCCTCTCATCATCTGCCTAAGGTCACAGAATCAGCATTGCTGACAGATGGCCATCTAACCTCTTCTTAAAAACCTCCAGGGAAGGAGAGCTTATCACCTCCCGAGGAAGTGGTATTTTTATTGAGGATTGCTTTTTCATTGATTTAGCTTTTATTATTGTCAGCTTTAATTGGAGTTTTTAAACTGTGACTTGTATGGATTTTTGTTGTTTTTATTGTATTTTTCATAATGTTTTGTTTTTATTGTAAACTGCCTTGAGTTCTTCAAGGGAGAAAGGCAGCTAACAAATGTTTAAAATAAATAAATAAATAATATGTAAGGCATCTTTTTGCATGATTCACACGGACTAATATCAGTATCCCCACGCACATTCTTCTTCAAAGAATGGGAAAAATCTGGAATGGAAATGCTTTTTTTCCTGTTTGTTGCAATGAAACAAATTAAAATACAAGGCTGTTGGCAGCTGCAGTGGATAAAGTCTAACAGATTCAACTCAAGAGTCCAAATGCATTTCAACCGAGATCAGTAGCTTTAAAGAAAAAAGTGGATTCCCCCCCCCCTCCAAGCACTGAAAGTGAATCTATTTGGTATAAGGCTGAAAGAAGACAGCTTGTAAGTAACAGGAGAAAGTGTTTACTCAGTGAATTAGTTCAGCTTCCATTGTGTGCAGCGGATTAGGGCCGCAGCAGTGGATCAAGCTCCATTTCAAGCTGGAGTGGCTCACTATGAGCTACCTCCAGGGCAGGACTAATTATCATAGGGTTTAGGCCATTAAAGGCCTTTAACTAGCAATGCTGTCTTCCCAGGCCTGGATTAACACTTTGCCCAAGGCATACTTCCTAGATAACCATTCTTCCTAATGGTCTGCTTTGATTTCTTTGCCTCTCCCTTTGCCTTTAGACTTGGCCTTATTCTTGGATCTCAAGTTATCAATCAGAGCTTCACTCCTGCACTGGGCAAAAAAAAAAAAAAAAAGGAAGTTTTTGGGACATTTGTTCCCTCCCATTACTAATAACACCCACATAGCAGATGTGTGGGACTGTTGTTGACAAAGCAGTGGCTGCACACATATCAGCATCCTGTTGTCATGGTTGAAGGGAAAGTGCAGATTCCAACAGAACCTCTGTGTTGTTGTTTTTTTGCTGGGTGATCTCTCTCCAGACCCCCAGCTAAGAGTCTCTGATCCAGAGAATGCATAGATGAAAGGAAAGGGTAATGAATCACATACGCTCCAAAAGCATGGTTTTCTTATGCTAAATGCCACACATGAACACAGCAGGAACAGTAGAATAAGACAAGCAACATCCTAGGGGCCTCGTTTTTTAGATGAGGAACTGTCCTCCGGAGAGATTGATTAAGAAGAAGGGTTGGTTTTTATATGCCGATTTTCTCTGCCTTTTAAAGAGAATCAAACTGGCTTACAATCTCCTTCCCTTCCTCTTCCCACAACAGACACCTTGTGAGGTAGGTGGGGCTGAGAGAGTTCAGAGAGAACTGTGACTAGCCTAAGGTCACCCAGCTGGTTTCATGTGCAGGAGTGGGGAAACCAACCCGGTTCAACAGGTTAGAGTCCACCACTCCTAACCACTACACTACCCCAATCAGTGCCAGATTTACGTATAAGCTAAACAAGCTATAGCTTAGGACCCCACTCTCTTGGGGCCCCCCCAAAATATTTAAAGGGAAAAAAATGGATGTACATTTCACTATTAATATACTTCTTCTTAATTGTATTTCAGTTCAACAATTACTTTGATAAAATACATATTTTGTTATGTGCAAATGGCTTTAGATACCTATTAGGTCCATAAATTACCATATAGCATATATTCAACACAAAAAACAGCGACAATTTGTTGTTGACAAAGGACAGCTGGACATATAAAGAGCCCCATTACCTTCAATAGCTTAGGGCCTCATCAAACCTAAATCCAGCCCTGACGCCAATGTATATATCCAAAAATGCTTTACTTTGTTAACTTGCTAGTAGTGATCCTGGCTAGGGCTGTCAAAAAAAAAAAATTCGGTACAGTTCGGATTCGGCCGAATTTGGCCCTTGTGGGTTCGGTACGTGCCGAAGTCCGAACTCCCCCACTTCGGATCCGTTCAATTCGGCGGGAATTCAAAGTTCGGGAAAAAAATTCGGCCGAATAAAGCCATTAAAAACACAACCGCGCCTTTCCGCGGCTCTGGGGGGGGCATTTTTGGGCTTAGAGGTCCCAAACTTTCAGCAGAGCTTCAAAGGACGTATATTGAAAGACTCCCCAAGTTTTGTAAAGATTGGGTCAGGGGGGGCTGAGATATGGGCCCTGAAAGGGGTCCCCCCCACCCTTAATGTGGATCTCTCCGCAGAGCTTGCCGCCCACGCACAAAGCTCCCGGCCCGACAAACAGCTGATGAGAGCAAGGGCGGGGCAGGTGCTAAGAACTTTGCAAAGCAACACAACTGCAGAGCAACCCCTTTGCAAATATGCAAAGGGCGGGGCAGGTGTGAAGAATTTTGCAAAACAATACAACTGCAAAGCAACACAAGCACGCAATGCAAAACCTTTGCAACAGTGCATAGCAACACCTGACACCTGGGAGTTTGCATACCATGGAAAGGGACAGAGGCAGCTAGCTATGCATAATGAGCAGGAGGGGGTGGAATTTCTCCTTTTGCATTGGACTTGGGACCAGGCAGATGCATTCTTTAAGTCACCATTTGAAAACCAGTTTTGAGCAAGCATCAATAACCTAACTGATCTTATGAATGAGGAAAAACCTGAAGAATAAAAATGAAGCCCCCCCTCAAACCAGGGAGAGAGAGACTGGAGGGGGAACACACACCCCAGGCAGAACCGGCAAAAGCCCCCTTTGGCTTCCCCCCCCACCCACAGAAACTGCTCCCTCCCCACACACACACACAGACTCTGCTTTCCCCCCCACACACACACACAGAAAAGAAAAAATATAGATTAAAGCCCCCAAAGGGGTCTTACTGTGGCTGTCTTCTGTTCCAGCAGGAGCGGCTGGGAGGCTGGGTAATCCAATATGATTCCATTTGTATCCAATATAAGATCCATATGTATGCATCTCTCGAGGGTGATCCATTCATCCCAATAGGGGAAAGGGGAAAGCCCATATCTCGGGGGGCCCTGACCCAATGTTTACAAAACTTGGGTGGTCTCTTAAAAAGCCTTGACTGAAGCTCCACCGAAAGTCTGGGATCGGCACACCCAAAAATGCGCCCCCTGCAGCCATGGAAAGAGAAAAAGGGGGGGAGCCAATATTTCAGCCCCCACTGAACCCATCTTTACAAAACTTGGGTGGTCTCTTAACAGGGATTCTCTGAAGCTATGACAAAAGTTTGGCGGCTGCACCCCCAAAAAAGCGCCCCCTGCAGCCACGAAAATGGAAAAGGGGGAGAGGAAAAAGGGGTGGAGCCCATATCTCGGGGGCCCCTGACCCAATGTTTACAAAACTTGGGGGGTATCTTAAGAAGCCTAGTCTGATGCTCCGCTGAAATTTTGAGGTCGGCACACCCAAAAATGCGCCCTCTGCAGCCATGGAAAGAAAAAAGGGGGGGAGCCCATATCTCGGGACCCCCTGACCCAATGTTTACAAAACTTGGGTGGTCTCTTAAAAAAACCTGTCTGAATATCCCCTGAAAGTTTGGGGTCGGTACCCCAAAAAATGCGCCCCCTGCAGCCACGGAAAGGAGCGAATGTGCACAAGCACCCCCTCACACACACATGAGGATTTCCCTCTCTCTCTCTCTTTCCCCGGCCGGCCGCACATCAGCTGATTCCTCCAGCACTCAATCCTGACTGATTGGCCAGAAGAAGACCCAGCTTGGCCACCGATTGGCCGGGGGAGGAGAATGCTGCTTACTGACGGCCGAATTGGCCGAATTTATTCGCCGAACTCCCGAACTCGCTGAATTCGGCCCCCCCCCCGTTGCCCGCCAGTTTTGAGTTCGGATCCGTCCGAACTAAAAACCGCCGAATCAAGGGAAATTCGGCTGATTTTCAGTTCGGGCCGAACCGAATTGACAGCCCTAATCCTGGCACTCAGCTTCTAACATGCCAGAAAGAGTTGCATTCAAGAGACTATAGTGACTTGCCCAAAGATCAACAGGGAGTTTGTGGTAAAAGATGGAATCTTTTTCTTGGACCTTAGTGTGGCGACTGAAGTCCCTGTCAGACGCAATCATAAAACATGGTATAAAAAATATGAAACACATGTTCATCTCAAGTTGTCTGAAATCCCACCTTCTCCTCTTTTAGGTTTCCACTGCTACTGTCTACTTCAGAGACAAGCTGATAGGCCACAGGTAGACCTGATAGGTTACCAATAAAGTTGATTTGAGGCAACTTGCAATACGTTGTTCTGACTGAGGGAAGAAAGTAGCTTTACAAGGTTAGCTCCTGACTGGCCTTCAGCATATCTTGGTTTCATTATATTGTCACTACACTGATTTAATTGAAATTACAAGGATTCATCCTTTGCAGGAAGCTATCCAGTCCTTCCATACATATTTGAGGAAATTGCATTAGAATATTATGTTTCAGGTTATGTCTTTACTATGTAGTTTTTACTGTAATCTGGTATAGTACGTAGTGGCAAAAAACTTGCACAGCCTAATCCTCACTCTACCATGGTTACTGACTGAGTGACTTCAGGCAGGTCACACACAGCCCAATCTACCCCACAGGGTTGTTGTGTGGACAAAACGGAAGCAAGGAGAATGATGTAAGCCACTTTGGGTCCCCATTAGGAATACAGGCAGGGTACAAATGAAGTCAATAATAAATAAAATTTTAAAATAGAAGATCGTGGCCTTGCCCAAAAAGAGCTCTGCTTTTTGGAGTCCAGTGTGAATCTTGGCAGCAAATCGCCGTGTCATGTTTTGATCAGGAGCCCTCAGCCACCCCTTCCCATCCCTTTGCGCTTCAGACTCACATGAACATTCCTGTGCCAGATTTAAACTGCAGGTTTTTTTGCTGGGCATAAATATGTGTAATATTGGATGGGCCACTAGAGGGACCAAAACGTGCAAAATAGAGCCCCCCCCCCAAGAAACAGTGAGGAAAATGAAAATGTAGCAAAGTCCCTGATCAAGATTAACTGTGGTTTAGCACAGTGATTCTCAATGGGAGCCAAATATCTTCCCAGGGGTGATCTACAAAACTTGGGGAGCATTCAGAACTTGCGGGGGGGGGGGAATAAAGATATATCCTCTCCTCATTTGTGGTAGTTTTAGACAGCCAGTGATGGAGAACTGTTTTATACTGCTCAGATTGCCCTTTCCTAAGGAAGAAATACCAGATCCTGGATTTTCCCCCAGCCCTTAAAAAGTAGCACTCAGCACATAGGATCAAGTTAACATTAAGGAGTTGGCTGATGGCTCTGGGGCACAAACATTAGGTAATAAGATTGTATGATTAGTGGGTAGTAGTAGGTTACAAGGTTAGGAACTACTAGTTTAACATTGTGAAACTTACCAGGGCTAGAAGCAAGTTTCCGCTTGTGGTTTAAAGGCTAACTGTGGGTGCTGTCTTCATGAAGGTTATTTCACTGACCAGGTTGTGATGCTAAATTTAGTGCTAAACCATAGTTATCGCTTAACCTGGGAAGGGAGGGGGAAATATGTGTGTATGGGGGTTGACTGAAGGATCCCCATTGCCAAACTGCAGTTTGTTTTTTACAATAAAGTTGGTACATATTTCTCTTATCTTTTTGTATTGCCCTTTGCCATATGAACAGATGTTTAAACAAGCATTTCACAATCCTTTCCTCTAGCCATTGCATCTTTATCTTTCTAAAACATTTACTGAGGTTTTCTTCTTACCTATTTTAATGAAATTGTATACGATACCACTTATTTTCTATTTTCTACCTCTTTTCCTTTTTTAAAAAAAACCCCACCATTTACATTAAACAGGATTTGTTCGTTCAAACCATGTACTGTAATAAAAACAAGAATAATATACAGAGTGTCAGAATTTACACATGGGCAAAGAAAGAGGAGACGTGTACAATACTGTAAAGAGAAATAAAGTCAACCCCTTTGGATTTTTTTTCAGTCTCCCGCACGCCCACCCTACACTTTTTGGGGGTAAAAGTATAAAAATAATGACAGGTTCACATATGTCAGCACATGAACTCACCAATGAAAAAAATTCTACTCATGAGAGGAGGAAGCAGGTGTGGACAATGGTCATACAATGGGCTTCACATTAATAAATGAAAAACACACTAAGGTGAAAAGAATAGAAAAAGATGCCTGATTGACTCTCTCTCTCTCTCTCTCTCTCTCTCAAAAGATGGATTATATATCTTAAACAGTATTAGAGTCTTCAGTAGCTTACTTTCGTCTGGCCAAAGAAGGACAAGCAAGGAGACTGCCCTGTGTATGGGCAGATTTTGCATTTCATTCCCGAATTTCATTCTTACATTCCTTGCAACCGGTTTCCCATCTCTTTTCAACATTTGCTGTTTCTAAGCATTTATTACACAGTTTTCCTGAATCTTTGTGACATTGGAGGGACCTGGATCAGACCCAGCTTTGCTCAAAGTTGGCCTGCCATTTATGGAAACACTAGGAGGTTCCCATCTATTGCATCCTCACTTCCACAGAGAATTAATTGTCCTTCGAAGGATGCAAAGGAAACCCCTGTGTTTAATAACGTCTGCACCGGGCTTAAATGCAAGTGTGCTCTTTGGCCATTCTAAAGTGACCTAATTTTATCTCATCCAGCGTATGCTCTGAAATCAGGCACTTTCTTCTCTTGGCCTGGCTTCTTCCTCCTCTAACATGTGGAACAAATGTCTCCTTTGGACCATGATGAGGCAACTCAACAGAGCTTGGCAGAAATGCTGCCGTTGGTCCCTGGGCTAGTTTTATTTTCTATTGAATCTTGATGGAAACGCATACACAGCAAGTCGGGCCCTGTCCCCTTTCCCGTGCGCCTTCTCTCTCTCTCTCTCTTTTTTTATTTCTTCCAGGAGTGCTGATGATAAGGAAAGCAATGTCTAAATCTTCTTAATGGTGTTTATGCAAGCAGTTTTGCTTAGCTGCAGTCTTTGCCACCCCCTCCCTCATCCACCCTCCCCTCCCATCTCCCCGCTAATATCGCTGCTTCATTCCTTTCCCTGTTGGCTATTACTATGGACTACAGCGAATCTAAAACTAAATAATCCCCTTAGTGTCAAGTTTTCTGGGCTGAGCAAATAAATCTAACCAAATGCATTATCTAGGTAGAGGAGGCTGTTGTAAGGGAGGGGGGAGGAAGATAAAGCTATTTTACTTTAAGGCAAAAGAGTGACACCATCATTTTCCTCTTCATTCTCATTGTAGTTTTTAAAGTTTTTTTTTTTTAATGTTTTAACTTTGCTGGTCAATCCATTCTCATTTTCTACCCAGTCTAATTAAAGCAATGTATGGACCCCTCCCCCAGTTTCTTGCACTGGAAAGAGACCCCAGATAAGGTGCTATTCAAATCCATGTTCCAGACAGGTAATTCTGATCAGACACTAAAGCAGTCTAAATAAATAAAGACTCCCCACTTCCTCTCTCCAGGGGGCTGGAAAGCAGGGAGTAGGGAGAGCAAAGGATATTAGAAAATTCATTTACAAGGACAGAGCAAACAACAGATCTGCATGTTGGATAGCCTGACTGAAGGCTCTGCAGTGTTTAACAGCACCTGAAATTTGTGAGTCGTCAGTTCAAAAGAAGGTGGTTGCCCATTCTTGGGGCTCATGATTCCATTGTGACTTAGGTCACAATGAAAGGAGACATTGGAAATCCATAATCAGATCTCCCGATCTCTTTCATTTTATTTAAATGTAGCCTTCCTCCAGTGGGCATGGGGGGCATCTGCTTTCATAAAATTAAAGATAGTAGGAGATTCATTCATGGATCTCTTAGCATCTTTAGACTTAAGCCACATGAATGTCCTTATCCTAATTATCTGTGGCACATATATAATAGCAACATCAGCTGAGCACTTTCACATATGCCGAATAATGCACTTTCAATCCACTTTCAATCCACTTTGCAGCTGGATTTTACTGTGTGAAATGGCCAAATCCACTTGCAAACAATCATTAAGATGCATTGAAAGAGGATCGAATGTGCATTCTTCAGCATGTGTAAAAGTGCCCTCGGAGTCACTCTGAATTGGTAGTAAACTAGCATGATGTGTGATGCTGTAATGGTACAATAGTGGGTGGCAGCTGATAGGAAGTACCTCATGGTAGTGTTTGCTAAATGTTTGATACTTGGAGCACAGAGTTTTTCTAGATTAAAATGAGAAGCTTGCTTCACTTGACATGCAAAAAAATATGTTTACTTTCTCAATCAGCACCCAGAACATAGACCGGTTTTCCTCTTGCAACTATGGGATAGCCCTGGTTGATATGGCCTCCTGACATTTTACCCTCCCGTTTGCCCAGTGAGTCAGGAATGGGCTTTCTTATTAATTAATTAATTCATTCATTCATTCATTCATTCATTCATTTATTCATTCATTCAAATTTATAGCCCACCCTCATCCCCAGCAAGACAGACTCAGGGTGGGTAACAATAATGGTATTTCCGAGGTGCTTCCCTGTGCATCAGTTGTAGGCTGGGCTGTGTCAAACAATCCTGATCCCTCTTCTCTCCCTTGGCTTGCTATCATTTCCTCAGACAGAGGGTATCACTGCTATGTGGGACATCCTTGCTCTCTTGGGCATAGAGTAATAGATGCATCCAACAGGGTGGCTTAATTTTTGAAAGCATATATCCTTCTTATGGCATGACAGCACACCTTGGTATTCAATATGTGATTCACCGACTTATAGGACACCAAGACATAGGTTCTGGCCATGAAGTTAGACCAAAGATTTTCCCCTTAAGCTAAAGAGTTTTTCTTTGTAGTATTAAGTACAATATTTTTGTTTTATTTCCCGAAAAGGCACAATGAAATCTGTCCAAATATTCATGTGCTGTTTTGGACTACAAACCTAGGAATAAATACTCAGCCAAAGTATATCACATAGATATGATTTAAGCCTGATGCGGGGATCTGGCCGTAGAATTCTCCGTATGTACATATTTGGGTTGGTGAAATATCTGCCTTCCCTGCCAAGCTAAGCTTCAAGTGATAGCTATAGTTACGGGCTTGTCTCACAATTTTACTTTTGTTAATACAAACACCTTTCACATATCTTCTTTTTGAATTCAGGCTATGCCAAAATGCAAGAGAAAAAAAGAGTGAGCGTCACAACCAACACATCAAGCCAGAAACATTTCGTTTCAGGTTGACAAAAAAGGAAATTTGTAGGATGCCATAAAAAATTGTTGGAGAACTGACCTGCTTCATCTAGTCTTTTTTTTCCTTATTTAAATGTGTGTTTTTTCAGTTTTGCATCATAATATAAGAAACTGGTGGAATGAAGGAGAGAAACAAAATGTGTAAAGGTTTGTCTCTTTTTGGTACTGTAATATGTTACACCTATGAAATCATGCATTTTGTACCATACAAAATTGCATAGTCTAAAAGAATAAGGCAGAGAAGTGAGACAAAAATATGAACGGACTCTGTGTTCCTTTTAAATTTAATTGTTCACATTGGAGCTCAAATTCTGGCAGGCTGGCCCAGAAAAAAAAAATTGGTTGAAAACATTATTAAGACTTGGGATTAGTACACAGATTTTGCACTATTTCTGTGGGTTAGATCCAGTACAAAAATTCCACTTGTACTAGAACTTTGTAGAAGCAAAAATGCAAGAAACAGACCACAATAACTGCTTGGCTAAATCAGACATTGTATCCCACTTGTGCACTGAAATTCTGGGCACTAAAATATATGGACAGGAAAGAGCTACATGTTGCAAAATAAGATGTGCCAGCAAATCTGAAATAAGTCTTGTAGGTTATCCGGGCTGTGTGACCGTGGTCTTGGTATTTTCTTTCCTGACGTTTCGCCAGCAGCTGTGGCAGGCATCTTCAGAGGAGTAACACTGAAGGACAGTGTCTCTCAGTGTCAAGTGTGTAGGAAGAGTACTATATAGTCAGAAAGGGGTTGGGTTTGAGCTGAATCATTGTCCTGCAAAAAGTATCAAAGGTAATGTGCTAATCATTGTCCTGTAAGTATCAAGATAATGTGCTAATGAGGGTGTGGTATGTTAATATGGAACCATTGTATCCTGAAGTGATCTGTTAATGTGTGAAATCCGCATGGCTAATGTGGACTGTAGTCTTTGTTAGTCTGGAGGTTTTCAGGACAGGAAGCCAAGCCTTATTCATTCTTAAACTCTCTTCTTTTCTGTTAAAGTTGTGCTGATGTTTATGAATTTCAATGGCTTCTCTGTGTAATCTGGCAAAATAGTTGGTAGAATTGTCCAGTCTTTCAGTGTCTTGGAACAAGACCCTGTGTCCTGTTTGTGTCAGTCCATGTTCAGCCACTGCTGATTTCTCAGGTTGGCCAAGTCTGCAGTATCTTTCATGTTCTTTTATCCTTGTTTGTATGCTGCATTTTGTGGTCCCGATGTAAACTTGTCCACAACTGCAAGGTATACGATATACTCCTGCTGTCACACAGCCCGGATAACCTACAAGAACCAATGAACTCTGACCGTGAAGGCCTTCGACAATATTTTGAAATAAGTCTGTTTATATTTCTGATTGTGCATTGCTGTATCCAACCCGGTATGGGATCGCCTTTAGTGGCTGGTTCCTGTCATGGCCTGGGGCCATGTCTGTAGAAGAAGAAGAAGAAGAAGAAGAAGAAGAAGAAGAAGAAGAAGAAGAAGAAGAAGAAGAAGAAGAAGAAGAAGAAGAAGAAGAAGAAGAGGAGGAGGAGGAGGAGGAGGAGGAGGAGGAGGAGGAGGAGGAGGAGGAGGAGGAGGAGGAGGAGGAGGAGTTGGTTTTTATATGCCGACTTTCTCCGCCACTTAAGGGAGAATCAAACTGGCTTACAATCACCTTCCCTTCCCCTCCCCACAACAGACACCCTGTGAGGTAGGTGAGGCTGAGAGAGAATGACTTGCCCAAGGTCACCCAGCTGGCTTTGTGCGTAGGAGTGGGGAAACAAATCCAGTTCACCAGATTAGCCTCCGCCGCTCATGTGGAGGAGTGGGGAACCAAACCCGATTCTCCAGATCAGACTCCACTGCTGGCAGGATTTGAGGATCTAAAAAGTCTTCACTTTCACAGAAGGCTTCAGCATTGGGAAGAGCTCACTGAGAAAGTATGCCTCTTAAGGTAGACTAGCACCTATCAGTCCTGAGGTTAGCATTTACTTGCAGAAGGAATATAGGTACTTCTGGCTAAATGCAGTTCATTCCCTAGGTTACATGGGATTACATTATTTATTTGTACATTTGAGAGCACTACTTAAGCCACACACCAATCATGTGAGGCAGGCTAAGCTGAGAAGAGTGATTTTTGCAAGGTGGATTCACAGTATTCACTGGTGTTTGCAGCTATACATTCCACAATGTGTATAAAAGAGAGGTTGTGTGTTAATGATTACACATTGGACATACATACTGGGGAGCTCTTCTATATGTGTTCAGAAACACATTTTCCCCCACTCACACATGTACCTTCTCGTTTCATGACGAGTGAACTTTATACTGAATGGAGATTTGAATCTGTGTTTCTCCAGCTACATTGCTGTTATAGATGTAGTGCACTTTGCATACCTTCAGTATGATAAAAGTACAGTACCCCTAAGAATGTAGTGATGTACCAGATGTCATCAACCAGATAATCTAAAACATATGGCTGCCACCAAACTGCATTTCTTCCTTGCATCAACCAGTACTGTCTAGTTGAAGCAGGCACATGACATCACACACAGCATTTCCATGTTCTTGCACCACTTCATTGGCCACCACGTGTATATACGTTATGTTAATATTGTATTTTGCAAAAACATTTTTACATGGGAGTGGGGGGACATGAACAACGTGACTCTCCCCGCCTGCAGTCTAAAATGGTACAGCCCATTTTTTATCACCTCAGAACTCTATCGCCTGGTTGTGCTTGATGTTCAGACCAGGCTTTGTGATGTCAAAAAAAGAATACAAAGCTGACAGGCTACTACAGGGGAGGGGCCATGGCTCAGTGGTAAAGCATCTGCTTGGCATGCAGAAGGTCCTAGGTTCAATCCCTGGCATCTCCAATTAAAGGGACTCGGCAAGTAGGTGATGTGAAAGACCTCTGCCTGAGACCCTGGAGAGCCGCTGGCAGCCATAGTAGACAATACTGACTTTGATGGACCAAGGGTCTGATTCAGTATAAGGCAGCTTCATGTGTTCATGTGTCCCTTTGTGCCTCGACAGCCTTGAGCGCTGGTGGTCAGTACAAAAAAATGGTGTATCCAACAAGACCAGCAGATGCAATTAGGGTTGTCGATTCGGTTCGTTCCGAACTGAAAAACAGCTGAATTTCCCCCGATTCGGCGGTTTTTAGTTCGGGACGAACTGAACTTTAAAAAAGGCAAGAAACGGGGTAGCCGAATTCGCCAACTTCAGGGTGTTTGGTGAATAAATTTGGCAGATTCGGGGTTTCCCACGCATGCCTTCACCTTCCATGAAGGTGCGCGAGGGGCTCTTTAAACAGATCTGCACCTCCCATCCGGGAGGCGGAAATCTTCCCCCCCCCCACGCGCCTTCATGGGGCTTCCATGAAGGCGCGTGGGGGGCTCTTTAAACAGATCTGCGCCTTTCAGCTGGGAGGCGCAGATCTGTTTAAAGAGCCCCCCCCCCCGCGCGCCTTCATGGAAGTCTCGTGAAGGTGCGCGAGGCCGAATTTTCCCCCGAACTCCGGATCTCGCACCGAATTTCGTGGATCCGAAGCGGGGGAGTTCAGACTTCGGCACGTCCCGAATTAAAAAGGGCCGAATTTTGCCAAAGCCGAACTTTACCGAATTTTTTTTCAACAGCCCTAGATTCAATGGAGACTAATCCAGGTTGGCTTCAGGACCCATAGCTATATAACTGAGCCATCCATACCTGATGGACATTGCCCCAGCAATGTTTCTCCATAATGATAAAAGTACAGGGGATCGGTGGTGAAGGGAATTAATTTGTTTGGATGACTAAGGCAAGCCGCACTCTCTTAATGAGAGTGTGCACTTTCTTATAATACATATAGCTAATATGTATTTATATGTGATGTTAACTATCAGCCATATGACTGTGAACAAGATAGAATCTTTGTCGGGTCTGACCTCACAAGTTCCTGTGATAAAGAATGAATCATATGTAAGAACATGTGAGTATGAATACTTAACTTTATTGTAAATAACTTATATTTGTTTATTATGAATTTCCAATTAATAATGCTGGCGTTGTAATCAACAGCTAAAGCATATCTGAGGTATATATACAAACCCAGATGATGAATTGAATTGAATAAGGCTTCCGTGAATTATTGGGGTGGCTGAAGAAGATTTGAAACAGGCATTTACCGGCATCCTGTACCACTACCAAATGGACAACAGCCTATAACACTTAAATTCAAGAAGAAGACTTTGCTATATTTATATTTATTTTTGTTGACGCCTGCTTTGCAGCATTTTTGTTGTTGATGTGTACTTATGTTACATTATGGAAATAATAATGTACATATAACAAAAACTACTTGTTCTTTTCATGCCACATGTTATATGCTTTAAATTTAACACAGTTGGTTTATTTATATAGCCTACAACTGTGCTTTTGATTGCACTCTCTTAATGAAGCATGCATTGTGAGAACTCTTTATTTTGGGATAAGGGGGATAAAAATGACAACAACATTTTAGCAATTGGGGGGCATACTCTTTTTAGTTTGCCCTCCTTTCCCACTCAAAATATCTACACTTGATATTTAGATTGTGAGACCTTTAGGCATAGAGATTGAGAGCATGTGCTTTCAGCTGCTTTGAGCCCACAGGAAAGGGCAGGGTATAAGTCAATAAAAGCATCCTAAAGCCCGACCTAAAGCCTGAGCTTGTGGGCACTTCCCAGTCCAGGTGCTGGATAGAAAAGGATAGACATACCTCTGAGGTGTGTTATAGTTCGTCCGTCCCCCCGTTCCCCCCCCCCATCATTCAGCCAAGTGCCTGTTGGGAAGGGCTTTATGCTACTGGTGCATAGGAGACAAAAACAGGCCGGAGGATGCACTAGGGAAAGCAATAAGAGAGGTTTGGCGGAGCAAACTAGATTGAGGAAGGAAAAGGTGGTATTTTTTAGGATGCTGATTTAGAGGACTATTAAAAATGCTGCCCACATACCCTTTTAACCCTCAAAGATATCAGATAACTTTTTTTTCCCCTACTGTGAGATGAAGTGGCTGTCATTATCTGAGAAGGTCTGTATCATATTGGAATCTGTCAGCGCAGGTCAGGGAGTCCATGGTGCTCTGGTCCCGGCTCCACCACTGAATTACATTTCCGAGGCACAATGGCTGCAGAATGGGTGGGTGCTTTGTCATTTAAACTGCATAAAGAGGCAGAAATTGATTTTTATTGTGGATCTTCATATCTAATAAAGCTCTGAGGGGCTCTTTTCTTCTCCGATTGAATGGCCATTGAATGCTTTCAATCTAGTTCTGTGTTTCATGCCTAAACTGAATAGTGGCAGGAAGAAAATAGATGGCGGGAGAAGAGGCCAAGTCACTTTTCCAGATTGAAAAGGATACAGCAGAGAAAGAAATAAATAAAAAAAATAAAGTAAAATGAATCAGAAAAGCATTTAAGTGGAAAGGGGAACTTTCTTGATGCTGAGGAAAAATTGCTTTTTGAGGTTGCTGCGAGCAAAGTGTGTTATGTGGCTGCGTCAGCAAGGGCACATGTGCATTAGTGCCTCCATGTGCCTGTGTGCTGATGGGAAAAGATGCACTGCATTTTGAAATGTGACCACGGGAACCTTCTATGGTCCGGCCACCTCTCACTGTGCTTCAATTTTTAAGTTCTCTTTTGCAGTGAAAAAGAGGAGTAGTAATAGCTGACATGAAACCTGTATTACCTATATAACAATTTTCCAAAGGCTGGATATTTCCTTAGATTAACTAAGTATTAAGTCATTCTTCATTTAAATTAATACCCAACTAATATTAGGCAGCTTTACTTTTAAGTGAGAGGACTGGAGGGATGATACGACTATCTCAAATAACTGGGTAATGGAGGGACGAGTTTCTGGATTTGTTATTTGCAGGCGCTCAAAATTGCCATTGGTCAAGAAACTTAATAGATTCTTGTTCTGCACAATTTGCATAGGTTGAATTAATGTGGCTCAATAGTCAGACATGACCCATTCATAAACATTAAGCTGACATGGAATCCCACCTGCTCATCTTAACAATAAACACATCACCATGGAAAAAACAGTAATCTGAACCCACCCTTAGAAGATGTTTATGTCAAAAAAAGTTCCAGTTAATAAGAAATCCAAGCCCTCCAGAAAAATATTACACAGCCATGCAGCCCAATACCATGGATAGTTACTTGGAAGCATGTCTCACTAATTTCAAAGGTACTTACTCTTTGGGGGCTGTTTTCAATAGTCCTCCTATCTGATTCATCCTGTGCATATCAACCTGGGTAGCATTTTCCACACAAGAATGTAGCACTAATTTGGGGGAAGTGAATGGAAAGGTACTTCTGCCAACTAGGTAGGAGTGAGGATAGCCACACTATACTGATGTGTCTTGGTTATCTATACTGATTCTGTGAGGCTTTGGTTGTGTTTGGGGAATTTGGGACTTCCTGCAATCAGCACAATCCATCTTTAGCTTGTGAATATTAGGACACCTTCAATTCACAGAACACTCTATCCGGAAATGTTGTAAGGAGATCAAGCACAATTAATCAGAATGAGTTCTGTTTCCTTCAGGTAGAACAACGGGGTTCAAAAAACCATGATCTTGGTTCTTTTATGTGTTGGTATATACTGCAAATTTTACTATGCCAATAAAGGTATTTGAAATTTATGTGTTGGATTTTTTAAAAAATGAAGAGCTTAGGAATTCCTGAATATATTGCTTAGTTTCTAGTGGATGGCATAAATATAATTCCGGTTTGAGGATATGTGGCATTCGCTCACCAAAACTGGCCCATCTGACAACACTGAATCTGTTATGTGAAAAAAGAAGAGAAAGTTTTGAGTGACCTTTCTCTCAGGTGTAGGATGCTCTACACATCTAACACATTTGCTCTCTGTTCATGGGGAACAGGTGAGCTGTTTGAGCCGAAATTGCTAGCTTGCCAGCCTATATCAATGTAGTGTGTGGGCAGAACAACAACAACACAGAAGACCACAAGCTGCATGGCAGTTGTGGGAATCAGGCCATACTAGGTCCACATTCTTCCAGGCTGAGCATCCTGACTTCCTTCCATTCCTGTCTACATATTTGCTTGTAAACTTCTTGGGGAGTCAAAAGACCTTGCTCTGTGTCTCAACCTGAGTTTCAAATTCATTTTGGCTGGTCTGGGCATAAAATCCTTTTCAACAAATGCGATGCCAAGCAATCTGGGCTGTTTCTCTAACTGTCAAGCTCTTTTGTTTCACGAAGTGTTAGACAAGAGAGAACATGGAAAGTAATAACGGGATTAAAGATCACTTCAAGCACCTTATTACATTGCTGAGCAAGGATGGAGAAGGTCAACAAGGCAGCTTTAGCTTTCATTTGTTTAAATTTTATTTTAAAAATTGTATACCAGTTTTCTGTTACACACTTAAAGTGGTTACTGCTTGGCTGTTTTGTTTGTCTCTAATTTCTTCAAATCATGACTTGAAAAGTCCAAGATGAAGGCTGCTGTATAGGAGTTTTCTATAGCTGTCCAGCCTTGGCCTACTTCAGGTAATCCTGTAGCCAAACCATTCTACCTATTTTTAAAACATCAAGTCTTGCATCTAAGTAATTAGCTGTGCAATCCTAAACAGAGTTATAACCTTCTACTGGGATGGAGACTTCTTCCATCCACATGCATGCATTTGCATGTATTTATTTATATCCCACTTTTCTCCCCAGTTGGAACTCAGAGTGACTTAGAACATTGTTCTCCCCTCCTCCATTTTCTTACAACAACCACCCTGTAAGGTAGACTAGGCCAACAGTTTATGACAGGTCCAAGGCCACCCAGTGAGCTTCCATGGTAGAAATGGGGATTCCCAAACTGGGTCTCCCAGGATCCTAGTCCAGCACCCTATCCACTTCACCACACCGGCTTCTTCCAATGGAAGAGGCACTTACATTGTAAGAAGGGTCCTTAGGTAGAAGGAAGGCTTCCAACTTTTCTCAGTGGAGTGGTAAGATAGCTGTAGGATCTGCTCCAATCCTTGAACGTCAGTGGGCTTAGAGATGTGCCCTTCTGCATAGGACCTACACAGAAGCTGGCTGACCGCATGTATTCCAGGTAACAATGGCTATTAACATTTTAATTACGACCCAAGGAGAAACAGATAAGAAGGCACAAAATCACTGTCCATGGTTCTCTAAGCCAGAAAAATATCCAGCTACAGATATCCTAGAAATCTTGTTAGTCTGTAAGATGCTACTGGTTACCAACCTCCAGGTGGTGACTGGAGATCTCCCGCTCTAATAACTAATCTCCAGGTGACAGAAATCAGTTCACCTGGAGAAAATGGCCACTTTGGCAGGTGGACTCTATGGCATTATACCCCACTGAAGTCCCTCCCCTCACCAAACCCCACCCTCCTCAGGCTCCATCCCTAAAATCTCCAAGTATTTCCCAACCCAGAGCTGGCAACCCTAGCTACTGGACTCGATTCTAGCTGTTCAGCTATTTACTGTTTTGTATTTATAGGTCACAGACTTTGCAGGGCCAGGCTGAAATCTAGAACAGAGTTTTACATGCTTAAGACCACTGGAATCAATAGGCTTAAATTAATATAGAACTGTGGTCTTTCTGTATTCCAAATGAAGTTTTGTACTGCTTCCAATTGCACCAGGCCATGACAGCATCACCAGTTCCTCTGATATTAGGTAATCTAACATCACTACACATGGTCCATGATTCAAGTCTTTCAAGGAATGCAATGCTGCAAGATAAACGCTGTATCTGGGCTGCAAACTGCACAAAACCATTTCCTCTCTGTCAATACATTTGCATGCATGCCAACCCCACTAACATCAAATTGCTGAAGTTAAAAAAAACACCAACGGTTCATTCATGTAAAGTGTGTTTATCAGCACTGGATATAAACTGATATATATATATACACACACGGAGTGAACATGAAACTAACAGCACAAAATGCAATAACCACAAAGAATCTATCCTAAGTATTAACATTCTAGCCCCTGTAAACATACACACTCCAGCATGTTTCAAAACGGCTGAATTGTTTGTTCCAAAATGATTCATTGTGCAAAGATGAATGTGTTATTGTAAATTAGAAATTAAATACTCGTGGAATCAAGGCTGAATGCTTGTATTCAGCCTTGATTCAGTTCGTGATTATCATTTGTATTTTTTAATGTCATGTTTGCACTATTGTAAGCTACTGAGAGATATTTCTGAATAAAGGCATTCAGAAGAACTGACAGGAGTTCCACAGAAAGAGGAGTATATAATAGATGGAAGATATATAGTGATGTTAATTACAAGGCTGGTAAGCTAGGTGGCACTAAAGCATACTTGCATGTTTGTATGTGACTGGAGTAGAATCCCTCTTGTTTAACAATTCTCAGAATAGCGGTGCTGTGTAACTCTTCAGTGCTTCAAGTTATGTTATGTACAAGTGACAACAAATGTCTTTGTCTATTCCAATGAGGAATGAAAAACTAAGCGGGATTTTGGAGATGATCAAAGTCAGCTGATTTTTTTTTTTAATCTGTATAGCACCTAGTACAATGGTAGGCCCCTAATAAAATAAAGTAAATATCCTTGGAGCTAAGATGGGGCTCTCCTTGGCGGCTCCTTCTGTTGTGTAACTATATGTGATGCTTTCAATTACTGCTCCTTTCAGATCAATACTTCCTTCCAATCTGCAGGAGACAGAATGTTATCCCTTTGAGAGGGAAGAAGAATGTGGAAAGCAAAACCAAACTGGCTTCGAGCTTCATGATATTTTTGATAGGGCCAAATGCTTCATTGCTCAGCACCTGCAATCGGCAAACAGTCTCTAAGCCCCGTGTACCAAGCTCATTTTCTGCCAGAATAAGAGCTGTAGCTGGGGAAGCCGCACTTCCCCTTTTCTGCCTCGGTAGGAGTGAGTTTAAAGCCCCCCCTCCCCTTTGCATGTTTACCTAGCGGCAGCACCCACCTCCTTCCAAAGCAAGCTTGGAATAGAATGGAGATGGCTAGATGTAGTCACCCGTGCTTTGACAGGCAGCAATCCCTGTTTAAAACAGAGCTGGAGAGTGAACTAGACAGGTGGTACAGGTGCGTTAAAGGCACCCAAAGAGAGGTTAAGAGTATGCAGATCTCAGCAATAGGTATCCAAAGAGAGATGGAGCCGAAGGATGAGAGGGGGTTGGCCCAGAGATAGAGACATGCCATGGCTGATTAATTTTGTCAGGTTGGATTTTCTCTGTCTTGCTCTAAACTGCACGACTTTTTGGGGGGAACGTTATAGATATGTGTCACTCAGGATGGATGGATTAGTCGGGCTTCCTGTCAAACAGGTTTTTTTTCCTACATAGAAATCTATTTTGCTAAAGTAAACTGTGGCATTTCCTCCATGTGGATTTGACTAAATTGTTGTCAAGTCACTGATTAGGGCTGTCCTTTTCTCCTTTGCTGGTTTAGAATTAACACCATTAAGTGCAGGACTCCCAATACATAGGCAGGCAAGGCAATTTACACTTTGCAAAGGATACCTAACAACGTATTGGTGATGATGTGAAACCAGCAGATGACTGAAGAAACGGGTCCACAGTGCCACTGTTAATACTAGCTGATCTTTGTGCTGGGCACTGCCAGAGCAAATTCAAAGTGCTCCTTTTGATCCATAAAGCTCTACAGCTCTTCATTACCTGGGGCCCACATGCTTGAAGAACCATCTCTGTGTGTTCCTGTGTGGCAGCTCCAATCTTCCTACCAAGGTCTATTTTTGGTTCCTCTATTGTCAGATCTTGCAAGCATCAGATCTCAGAAGCTAAGCAGGGTCAGTCCTTGGAAGGGAGACCACCAAGGACGACTCTACAGAGGAAGGCAATGGCAAACCACCTCTGCTTCTCACTTGCTTTTAAAACCCTAAGGGTTGATGTAAGTCAGCTGCAACTTGATGGAACTTTACACACACACACACACACACACATACACACATGCATTTCCTAAAGCACATTCTGCCACAGTCTAGGCTCGGGCTTTTTCAGTAGCTGCTCCATGCCTCTGAAGCAGCCTCCCAGAAGAGGTGTGTGTGTGGGGGATGGGGGTCATTTCCTTCTGGCTTTCCAATGACGCTGCAAAACAGTTGTTCTGGAAAGTTTGGGGGAAGCCTGAACTTGGGCAAAGGGGGGATAGACTGCTGGTTGGGGCATATATTGTTTTAAATGTTTTATTAAATTGTTTTGCATTGTTGTTATGCACCTTTGGTCCTAGGATGTCTAAGAGAAAGGTGGACATATAAATATTTTAAAACAATTCATGGCATATAGACCAAAACACCTCAGGGTGGAGAAGATGTGAGGGATGCTATGGGTAATGGTCACCCCAAAGTCAGCCCAGTCTATAAGTTTCACATAGTTTCATGCACGCTTTTGTACCTCTTCCGACAGCCACCAGGAGACTCATTACATGATAAAAGAGTTCAAAGCAGTAAGTATTTCTATGTGCTTCGAAAAGGTCTGGTAGTTCCTCACCTCAGAGAGAGTTTTCAACAGTGACCCCCTGGCAAAACGCAATATGTGCTCAAGATTTTAGCTGTATCCCCTACGTTGCACAGTCACTGAGATCAACTGAAGGCAGCACCTGCCCAGACATCCTGCAGTTGCAAACAGCAAAAGCATACAAGGGCAATCTCAGTGGCTGCCCTCCCTCTGTTTATGGAGCACTATCCTTTTGGAGGGAGGGAAGGCAGCATGGCATAGCCCAATCTCATCAGATCTTGGAAGTCAACCCAGGTTAGTATTTGGATGGGAGACCACCAAGGATACCAGAGTTGCTATCCAGAGGAAGGCACTGGCAAAACCACCTCTGTTAATCTCATGCCTTGAAAACCCCATAAGGAGTCGCCATGGGTCAGCTGCAGCTTGATGGCACTTTACACACACACAGCCTTCTGGAGACTTGACAAAGTCTGAGCCTGAACATTTCTCAGAAACATGGGGAGATTTAGGTTGGCGTTATACACTTATAAATAATCTGGAGCCATCCGTGGTCGGTGTGTTTGCAGATAGCACCAAATGGTTCCAAGGTGGTAAAATCCCAAAATAGGCCTTGAAGCTGTCTTTCCAAATTGGGTGGATGGGCAACAGATAACAGATAAAATCCATAGGCGTAGTGTTAGTAGTACACAGCAGTTTCTCTGCACTATCTAGTTTACACAGGACTCCAACGACCATGGCTGGCCCTACTCAACTTTGTACCATTTTGGAGTTTTGTGCTGCTAGGACCAAGGCCAGCTCCATACAGCAGGCAAATCAGGCAGAGAGCAATTTCTCAGCTGAAACTGGAAAGAAGAGTATGTGTCGCTCAAGCATTTCTATATCTGGGAACATCCCCATCTTCTACATCCGGACCCTGTCCTACACCTCCAAATTTTTTGTCATCAGCAGTAGGCAAGTCAGTAGGCACAGATGCTCCTAAGGACCGATGAATCTATGTTTTGTTTTTGTGGGGAGCAACAATTCAGCATAAGGCTACACCCAAGATGAAATTCAGTAAAAATAAGAGCAAAATAATATACATTGGATTTTGGGGTGGGGGGCGAACCCTAAATTACTATATATGCTAATAGGGTCTAAATAGGCTATAGCTACTGTGGAAGAACATCTTAGCTTTCTAATAGATTTAACTCCAGTAGCACCTTTGAAACCAATATGATTTTTGTGGTATGAGCTTTCAAGAGTCAAAGCTTTCTTATGGAATGAAGGGAGCTTTGACTCTAAAGCTTATACCCTGAAAATCTTGCTGGTCTCAATGGTGCTACTGGACTTGAATCTAACTGTTCTACTGCAGCCACCCTCTGAAAGTGAAATTAAAATGTCACCTCAGTGTGCTGCAGCACGGGGAAAATGCAAATTCAGTTTTAGGGATTATTAGAAAAGACACTAAAACATAAAGTATCATGATATATCTATGGTGCACCAGCCCTACATTTGAAATACCTGATATTATTCTGAAACAGTAGCTCAAGTTAAATCCCTGAAACAATACGCTTCAGGATTATCCAGTGAGCATATCTAGCAATAGCTTCAGGTCAAAGAAAAAGAAATACGTTTTCATGCAATACACAACTGACCTATGGAAGTCATCACTATAGGAAGTTACAATGGTTCGCATCATAGGGCTTTAAAAAAGGATTAGTCAAATGCAAACATGGTCAATCAATGGGTATTAACCATAGCAGTCTAAATAGTGGATCTCCCAGGTTCAAAGGCAGTATAATATACAATGGATTACTAGATGCTGGGGGCGTGGGCAGGAGAAGACAACAAGGCATTGGCAAAGCTATCCCTCATATGCTGTTGGTGACCTTTGCAGGGGTATTTGGCTGGCCATTGAATGGGATGGATGGATGCTTCTATGTACACACCTCATTCACACACGGTGATTGCTTATGTTGCTCTGCCTTCCCCTCATTCCAGTGAGAGTTCCATGGGGTGGCATAAGGATTAAGCAGGATGTTGAGTGGGATAGCTGAGTATTGTGCTCCGCATGTCTCCGTGCCTATAAAAGACTTTAGATCAGAGGAGCATCTTAGAAGAAATCCCATGTATGCAAAGCATGATCCCTTAATGCCGTTGAGCAGGTAGCAACATTAATGCTGTAATTCTAAACCTACTGTAGTGGGTACGATAAGTAGTTTTCATATTGTTCTCATTATATTTGCCTGTGACAATGCTTTGCCTGTTGGTACACGCTCTTTGAAATAAACTGCCATATCCATTTGGGATTATGCTCTACTGATATCAAAGAGCACTCCTCAAAGCCCCTAAAAGGCAGCGCGGTCATTATTCCTTTGCTATCCTCGTAGAGCTGTTGCTACAGCCAGCTCAGCCGAACAGACGCCGATCCCGACAGTCTCATCTCTGTGCTTGTAGCAGGCCTGGGCAGCGTCTCGAGGCATCCCTCCTTTCTATTTAGAAACGTTCAAAAAGTAGGGAGAGGAGTAGAAGTCTGAGTTAATTACAATTTATTCTCAATCTCACTAGCATTTTTAGAAACAAATCCACATTAATCCACTATTAAAGCAGGGTGGGATTATAGGATTTCTATCATCGGGAGCTCGGAGCACAGGAATGTATATAATTCAGCCTCCCTATTCACTTGACACAAAGCTCTTCTATCAAATCCACCGTGCCCATGTAGCGCCCCCTCCACTTGCCCCCTCTTGTGACATGCATATGCAATCACACACAACAGAGCCTGCAGTCATGACCAAACGCACAGGAATGTGGATGCCCGTTAAAGGTCTGTGATGAAGTCGCAGGCCCAGATCGTCTGCATCCTAAGGCTATTGTTACCGCCGCCGAATATACGCCAAAACCAGCAGTTTCAGCAGTGTGTATCTAGAGACGCTAACCAAGTGTAAGTTTCAGTCAGCTGGAAATCTGGACCTACCATCTCTTATTCGGAATAGACGTTTTAAAAACGTTTTAACTTGATACTTATTATTCCAATGCATAATCTGAAACCATTTTTTTTTCAAAGAACAAAAGGTCAGAACAGAAGAAGAGAAAGTAGTTACACGTAGCGAGATAAGCTTGGAGAAGCACAGTATTTTTCCCTATAATGTGGGTTTCAAGGGAAGAAATTTGCCACTGTGTTCTTCTAGCGGAAGGTGCAAAAGTGTCAGGTATTAGGAAAAGAACCTCCTATTACTATCAGTGTTATGTGGGAACGCTTTGCTTTTCTGTCCAAATTTACCATAGTTTGGATTCTGCAGTAAATTTCCATTAATGGAAGGGGGCCAGTTTTTGTTGATTCCCCCCTCCTTCTGCAGTCCTCTGACTCATCCCACACGCTATTCCTGGGGGACCCTTATCCCCAGAAGCTGCATTTTGGGGCACATTTTGGGCTGCAGCACATGAACACATGAAGCTGCCTTATACTGAATCAGACCCTTGGTCCATCAAAGTCAGTATTGTCTACTCAGTCGGGCAGCGGCTATCCAGGGTCTCAGGGAGGGGTCTTACACATCACTTACCTGCCTAGTCCCTTTAACTGGAGATGCCGGGGATTGAACCTGGGACCTTCTGCATGCCAAGCAGATGCTCTACCACTGAGCCACGGACCCTCCCCAAGTGGGAAGGTAAGGAAGTCCTGTTCCACTGATGAAAATATCTTCCATTAGCAAAGATCTACCACAAGATCCTGTGATTACCAGTTTGATTAAATGTAGCCATATGCTCCATGCTGCCATATCTCAAGCCTCTTTCAGATGTCTTTCTCTCGGGAAATCCAACTGAATTTGACGTTTTAAAAAATACTCACCTTTCATTTACCACCATGCACCATATTCCCACATATGCGCTTCTGGCACCTGTTAATCCATGCATATAGTTCCTCTATGTCAGCGTGGTGTAGTGGTTAAGAGCGGTGGTTTGGAGCGGTGGACTCGGATCTGGAGAACCAGGTTTGGTTTCCCACTCCTCCACAAGAGTGGCGGAAGCTAATCTGGTGCACTTGATTTATTTCCCCACTCTTACACATGAAGCCAGCTGGGTGACCTTGGGCTAGTCACAGCTCTCTTAGAGCTCTCTCAGTCCCACCTACCTCTCAGGGTGTCTGTTGTGGAGAGGGGAAGGGAAGGTGATTGTAAGCCAGTTTGATTCTTCATTAAGTGGTAGAGAAAGTGGGCATATAAAAACCAACAGTTTGGTCCCCCTTCGATGAATACTGGAACAAAGTTAAACCAGAAGAAGCAGAAAAAATGGAAATACTGAATCTGGTTTAGATTTTTCCCCTCCCCCGTTTATGAATGGTTTATTGGCTGCTGATCTCACTGAATTTAGATGAGATAAGGTATATATTGTTTGTAATCGGCCGGACTGAGGTTTTGTTAATGTATATTTACTATGTATTGTAGTGTTTAATATACTATGTCTATGTAAAAACTAATAAAATTTAATTTTAAAACATCTATTTCTTCTGTAGCCATTTCAGGGTTTTTTGGGAGTTGAAATTCTATTTGTGGCACTTGGCTTGCTCACTAGACTGGATCAAATTAATTGCTTGGTATCCACCACAGCTTGTTTTTGTTCTCAAGAACAAAAGTGACCAAGTGATCAACAGACCGAAATGCAGATGAGAGTGTATTCCATCTCTATGATCAATCTCATATTTCATTTTTATTCTGGAAACCCATGCCTGCAGAGGAATCTTGTGTGGTTCAAAAGCTTGAAATATTTATTACATAAATATTACATGCACCACAATTAGGTGGTCCAGTAAAGGCATTTGTTTCATCAGCAGAATATTTGGTTGTATTCAACCCATTCTCTCTGACACATACCGGTAACACAAATTTAGTTATCAAATCCCAATAAATAAGTTACTGTAAGGAGTGGCCTTTCAAGAAATCAGAAGCTGGATTCAAATGTCAGTGCTCATGATCCCTAAGCAATTGTCATTATGAAAACTGGCACATTATTTTGAACATACAATGTCAGAAAGTCAAATGTCACAGTCTTTGGTCACTGAGGAAAGAATCTGTCCTCTGCTTTACTGTTTTAGAATCTGTCTTTTGACATTGATTCCCCAGCTGGGTACAATTTCTATCTTCCTTTCCAGGCCAAGCTTCTTTAGCAAGTAATTACTTTGTATCCCAAGTGTATCTAAATCCATGCCAGTCCAGCTTCTCTCAAAGTTTCATCATAGACAATGGTCTTGTCTCCCTCACCTTAGAATCAGCAGTAGGTCTACCTATTGATAACCAAGAAGTTTCCTGAAATTTAGGGTGCCCTTTTGTCTACATGGTAGACAAAGCAGTGGAATGTTGCCCTAAGACTTCCATGCCTTCAGCCAACAGTTGGTTTAATGTTAGAGGGATTAACCTATCACAAGCAAGAATGGGCCAGGCCATGGTATATTTCATGCTTTACCTCAGATGCTTCCAAACTTTACACTATATCCAATCACTGAGCCTCCTTCTAAAAAGTAATGAATGCCACCTGCTCTGAATAGTTTCACAGCAAGAGCATTAACAGATGGATGGGTGACTAGAAATTTCAGCAACAGTTTAAACCTTTCCTATGATGCAAGGGCCAGTTCCTAAGTTCCTTGTCACTTCTACCCAGCTCCTATCTAAGCAAGTTGCTATCCAATAAGGCTACTACCCCCAACTGGCCATGTAGTTAGGGAGCTGCAGTGATCCAAGAATCAATGGGTCTGTTTAAAAGGTGATATTACTTAAATTATTTCTTTAAGGGCAGGAATTTTCTTCTTTATGAATATATACTCTATAACAACGTCTATTTTGTCCATAAATCTTAGCCTGAGGGAACTTTCTCTGTGGGGAATTGGGTGAGGGGGAGATCTCTTTTAAACAAGGTGATCTGGAAACCAGAATGAACCTCTCTGTTGCCCTCCCCATCCCACCCACAGTTTATGTCACTTTCGTTTTCGTCTACACAGAACTCCCTATGGTTGATGGCAGAAAGGATCTCTACGGCTCTCTGTAATGACTGGTAATTCAAAATAAACAGCCCTTTTGTGCTGGTTACTTAAGGAGCCCCCTGATAAACAGGGCCGCTGATGAATGCTGACGTAAATAGATGAGACTCCTTATGTCTACAGCCAGTGCCAACACGCTGGGCAAAATGTGCCATCTGCAGCAGGGTGCTATTAAGCAAATTAATGTTGTGGAATTTTTTTTTTGTAAATAATTATTGTGGAAAATAAACAAGGAATCCATTTTCCATTCAGTGAAGACTGGCAAGAAAAATGGCGGCAATCAACTAGAGTCCCATCCATATATCACCTAGGCCATTTGTATCAGCAAGTTTCCTTTTTCCCCATTTCTACCTAAAGAGCAGTGTGCACTGAGTGAGATACTGCTGTTTGTGAATGGCACTTTATGGCCTGATTGAATCCCATGCTCCTTGCCTAGAGGAAAGTACAAGAGTGGCCACAGTGTGCCGGCCTGAGACTTCCTATGGTTGTTTACTACTTTCCTGTAGGCTTCCCTTGCCTCTGTAAACTCTTTTCCTGTCGGAGACCCCAGAAGCAACTAGAATTAGACCCCTTTCTGATATATGTCCAAGATGGGCATTGCTTTAAAAGACCCCTCACCTCAGCAACTTTCAGATTCCTGGATCCCAGCAACATGCTTTCTCCCATGCTGTTGCTGATGTACAAACTCGACAAACAACACATTCATGCCAGGGGCCAACCAGTAAGAATTAAGTGGGGAAAGAAGCTCCTAGAAACAAATGCTTCATCAGACCTCCAACAGCTGAATCTCCATCTTCCTGTCCTGACAAAGCAGCCACTCACAATTACCACCACCCCCATCTCCACAAAGGGGGAAAGAAAGTAGCGGATATTCGTTGTGCTGTATAGCATTTTTCAGCACCTTGAGCTAGCATGATACACACTGCTTGCCACACACTTTCTGAAACTGCAGTGAGTGTTTTCATTGTTTAATTGCACCGATGTACATTTTGCCTTGCAATTTCCAGGTATATTTTAAATAAATAGTTCCTGGGAGGGACGCAGGAATTTTTGTTTGCCACAATATAATAATTTCTCAGATTTTTGTTTGCCACAATATAATAATTACTACAGCCTTGCTTAGCATTAAATTTATTGGACAGCAATAAGAAGAACTTATCTTGAGTGAGCATTTAATGCACAGGATGTCAGATGACACATCATGGTTTTATGGCCACTGCTGGGATCACATATTGGACTTCATAATGAGAATGACCTGGTGCCTGATCTCCCCTTCTATCCAGTTAGCAAACAGTGCCTGCCTCCCAAGCCAGTGTGCTCAAGCAGTGATATCCCACAAACATTTAACACTACCATCTGTTGTGTTCAGCTAAACATTCCTAAACAAAATATTGTCGAAGGCTTTCACGGTCAGAGTTCATTGGTTCTTGTAGGTTATCCGGGCTGTGTAACCGTGGTCTTGGAATTTTCTTTCCTGACGTTTCGCCAGCAACTGTGGCAGGCATCTTCAGAGTAGTAACACTGAAGGACAGTGTCTCTCAGTGTCAAGGGTGTAGGAAGAGTAATATATAGTCAGAAAGGGTTGGGTTTGAGCTGAGTATTGTCCTGCAAAAGTATTGTCCTGTAAGTATCAAGATAATGTGCTAATGAGGGTATGGTATGTTAATATGGAACCATTGTATCCTGAAGTGATCTGTTAATGTGTGTAATCCAAAGCTAATCTGTATGGCTATTGTTGAATGTTGTCTTTGTCTGGAGGTTTTTCAGGGCAGGAAGCCAAGCCTTATTCATTCTTAAACTCTCCTCTTTTCTGTTAAAGTTGTGCTGATGTTTATGAATTTCAATGGCTTCTCTGTGCAATCTGACAAAATAGTTGGTAGAATTGTCCAGTCTTTCAGTGTCTTGGAATAAGACCCTGTGTCCTGTTTGTGTCAGTCCATGTTCAGCCACTGCTGATTTCTCAGGTTGGCCAAGTCTGCAGTATCTTTCATGTTCTTTTATCCTTGTTTGTATGCTGCGTTTTGTGGTCCCGATGTAAACTTCTCCACAGCTGCAAGGTATACGATATACTCCTGCAGAGGTGAGGGGGTCTCTTTTGTCTTTTGCTGATCGTAGCATTTGTTGTATTTTCTTGGTGGGTTTAAACACTGTTTGTAGGTTATGTTTTTTCAAAAGTTTCTCCATCCTATCAGTGACTCCTTTAATAAATGGCAAGAATACCTTTCCTATGGGAGACTGTTTTTCTTGAGTTTTCTGATTTTTGTTTGGTTTAATGGCCCTTCTGATTTCATTCTTGGAGTAGCCGTTTGCTAGCAGTGCGTGATTTAGATGATTAGTTTCTTCCTTGAGAAACTGTGGTTCACAGATCCGTCTTGCACGGTCCATTAATGTTTTGATTATTCCTCTTTTCTGTCGGGGGTGGTGGTTGGAGTTTTTGTGTAAGTAGCGATCTGTGTGAGTTGGTTTCTGGTAGACCTTGTGACCTAACTGAAGGTTTGATTTACGGATGACAAGGGTATCAAGAAATGGGAGTTTACCCTCAATTTCCTTTTCCATGGTAAACTGAATGTTTGGATGGATATTATTAAGATGGTTTAGAAAGTCCATTAATTTTTCTTCACCATGGCTCCAAATGGTAAATGTATCATCTACGAACCTGAACCAGACTGTAGGTTTGTAAGGTGATACATTTACCATTTGGAGCCATGGTGAAGAAAAATTAATGGACTTTCTAAACCATCTTAATAATATCCATCCAAACATTCAGTTTACCATGGAAAAGGAAATTGAGGGTAAACTCCCATTTCTTGATACCCTTGTCATCCGTAAATCAAACCTTCAGTTAGGTCACAAGGTCTACCGGAAACCAACTCACACAGATCGCTACTTACACAAAAACTCCAACCACCACCCCCGACAGAAAAGAGGAATAATCAAAACATTAATGGACCGTGCAAGACGGATCTGTGAACCACAGTTTCTCAAGGAAGAAACTAATCATCTAAATCACGCACTGCTAGCAAACGGCTACTCCAAGAATGAAATCAGAAGGGCCATTAAACCAAACAAAAATCAGAAAACTCAAGAAAAACAGTCTCCCATAGGAAAGGTATTCTTGCCATTTATTAAAGGAGTCACTGATAGGATGGAGAAACTTTTGAAAAAACATAACCTACAAACAGTGTTTAAACCCACCAAGAAAATACAACAAATGCTACGATCAGCAAAAGACAAAAGAGACCCCCTCACCTCTGCAGGAGTATATCGTATACCTTGCAGCTGTGGAGAAGTTTACATCGGGACCACAAAACGCAGCATACAAACAAGGATAAAAGAACATGAAAGATACTGCAGACTTGGCCAACCTGAGAAATCAGCAGTGGCTGAACATGGACTGACACAAACAGGACACAGGGTCTTATTCCAAGACACTGAAAGACTGGACAATTCTACCAACTATTTTGTCAGATTGCACAGAGAAGCCATTGAAATTCATAAACATCAGCACAACTTTAACAGAAAAGAGGAGAGTTTAAGAATGAATAAGGCTTGGCTTCCTGCCCTGAAAAACCTCCAGACAAAGACAACATTCAACAATAGCCATACAGATTAGCTTTGGATTACACACATTAACAGATCACTTCAGGATACAATGGTTCCATATTAACATACCATACCCTCATTAGCACATTATCTTGATACTTACAGGACAATACTTTTGCAGGACAATACTCAGCTCAAACCCAACCCTTTCTGACTATATATTACTCTTCCTACACCCTTGACACTGAGAGACACTGTCCTTCAGTGTTACTACTCTGAAGATGCCTGCCACAGTTGCTGGCGAAACGTCAGGAAAGAAAATTCCAAGACCACGGTTACACAGCCCGGATAACCTACAAGAACCAATTCCTAAACAACTTGCAAATAGTTTTTAAAGGCAGGCCCCAATCAATCAGAGACCCTGAATGCTGAGTTGTGTGCCCAGTGCTGTACATGATAATGTCTTTGTTCCCCCACTCAATAGAGAGTTCAGGTTATGACAATATCAATTACGTGTTGAGGACAGGGTATACTTGGATTCAGCCCCATTCCCTTCTCTGGAAATCAGTGCTGGTTTTTGATCTTTCATTCCACAGAGAAGGAATGCATGCTGACCCCTGGATACAATATGCAGGTCCCATTCACTGTATGTGCGTGTAAAGTGCCATCAAGTCACAGCCAACTAATGGCAACCCCGTAGGGTTTTCAAGGCAAGAGATGTTCAGAGGTGGTTTGCCATTGCCTTCCTTTGCATAGCAACCCTGGTATTCCTTGGTGGTCTCCCATCCAATTACTAGCAAGGGCTGACCCTGCTTAGCTTCTAATATCTGATGACATTAGTCTAGCCTGGCCATCTAGGTCAGGGCCCATTCTCTCTACCGCCATATTTATTTTTATTGATTAAAAGGCACTGGCAAATCACCTCTGTTAGTCTCTTGCCATGAAACCCCCCAAAAAAGGTCGCCATAAGTCAGCTGCGACTTGACAGCACTTTACACACACACAAAATATATATATGCCACTTTTCCTTGTGGCTAAAGGCAGGCTACAAATCACAATTAAAACATTACAGTTTGAAACCCACAAAATAAACCCCCAAATAACTCTCTGTTAGTACAAGAACCTCTGTTTGCGCAGAGACAAAAGCAGTGCTCCATAATCTGTGAATGCATGTGGGTTGTGTTTGCAGGATCAAGGCAGCGGTCTCCAAAAGGACTTGTGCTAATGCATGGTGCAGGCAAACCCTCAGAGCAGCACAGAAGCAGCCACCCTTCAAATTTAAACACTTTATCACAGAATATTCCCTTTTTGAAGTGTGTTGATTTTATTTTTATCATATTTTAGCACAAACCCTTTTCATGTTATAAATTAAGTAACTGCAACAGAAGGGCTATGGGGGCTTTCTCCTTGATGCATTTCCTTTAAAGAGATTTTTAAAGTTTACAGTAAAAAAAAATTGTGAAAAGCTGTGTTGAATTATATGATGCAGTGAAATTAAAATGAAATCCCAAATTATCATGCAGTCATGGGTTGATGTGGACTGAGTGATAATAAATAAAGGTTAAAAGGACAGTGGCAAGTCTTTTTTCTTGGTTTTCCTTTTTTTTCCCTCCTTGCTTGTAAAAAAAAATCACTTAGAAGATTAAAAATAATATTTCTTTCCCTATTGATTTTTCTTTTCCACATTGGAAAAGAAATATTAATTTATTTTCTGTGTTTACAATGATAGTAGAATAGATACAGTGGGGCTTCCTCCTTCATTTTTCCTTTTGCATCAGTATTGATGGGGAGCATGTGCCCCATCATGAGGTTCTTCTTGGGATTGGAGCTGCAGGCCTTTTAAACCCAGGGTCCCATCACTGATTTTTGGTGCCTGATCAAGGTTGCGAAATCCTCAGCATCCCCAGCCCTGAAAATGACACGACAGGATGTGGCGTAGTTATTATTTATTTCAGTTACTTCATTTATACCCCACCTTTCTCTGAGACTCAAAGCAGATTATAAAATAAAACAATCAGATTGCAGGAAACTATAATGAACAGCACAGGAGGGCCAGGATTACAGAACTGGACCACAAGGCAAGCAAAAAAAAAGGAGAGATATCTGAGCCATGACATACCATAATACAGAAAGTGGGTAACAAAGGTGGAAGACAATGCAGTGAAAAGAAAATGATACGTACAAAAACACTGCAATAGCCTGTGACATGGATACTGTTCCTTTTTCAAAGGAACAGAGCTAGTCAGTACTCAGGCATCTTCTTCCAGCTTGGCTAGGGCAACCCATGAGACTGCCCCACGAAGCATCATTCTCAATCTAATTTATTTTCATTTGGCTCAACAATGCCTGTAGGACTAGGCTTTGCAGTGCTGCAGCATCATCTTATTCACGACATGATCCCTGATTGGTTGGGATCCCCTAGTGAAGGAAGAAAAAGTCCTGAGCAAGAGCGAATAACCTGATAAAAGCTGCAGCAAATTGCAAAAAAAAGGGGGGGGCAAAGTTCCCAGCTACTGGTGAATTTATATTTCTGAGATCTCAAAGCTGTGTCTGTGATCCAAAAACTGGAATGGATTGCCATTCCACACAACCAGAACTTGGAAAAAGCGTATTTATGTGGGGAAAGAGGATAGATTATGTTAGATATGGATGATGTGTTTTTTATTATGAGTTGATGCCATGATTTTCAGGTGCAAGGATTGCAGGGTTGTCCCTCCCTCCTGAGCCCTTTCCAGACTGAGGGAAGTAATTGCAAACCCCCATTGTCAGAGATGCACATTAAGGGTGGGGAAGAAGACCCAGCTTGGCCACAGGAGAATGCTGCTTACTAACTGACGGTTATGCTGCTGCACCGAGCCCCGAATTAGTCGAATTTATTTTCCGAACACCCCGAACTCGCTGAATTCGGCTCCCCGTTTTCCCGCCTTTTTTGAGTTCGGTTCCATCCGAACTAAAAACCGCCGAATCAGGGGAAATTTGGTTGTTTTTCGGTTTGGGACGAACCGAATCGACAGCCCTAGTCCAAATAATACAATTCATTCATTCATTCATTCATTCATTTTTGTGCATTTTCTCAGACAGCAAAAACAGAGGACTTGGTTCCTATACATTTTTTTCTGCTTGTACTTTTCTTTGTCCATTGTGAAAGTGAAGTGGCCCTCCAACTCCTTGAAAGACATGGTCTTGCATTAGAAGTCCAGAGGAATGTGGGCACTGAGGTGAAAGATAATCTCTGCAATGAACAAAGAGGAATTCAAGTAGAAACAAGGCATCAGATCCAGGTCTAAGATACATATGCTATGGTAGCATACAGTAGCAACTTGTGTCTCTCTCTTTCTCAAATATTGGGTATATTTGCAATTTTATTTGTAGAAAACTAACAGTGCAATCTTAAGGGACAGGTAGTTGCAGCAGGCTTGGGGATGGCACAGCCATGCCGCCTAGGGTTGCCAGGTCCCTCTTTGCCACTGGCGGGAGGGCTTTGGGGCGGAGCCTGAGGAGAGTGGGGTTTGGGGAGGGGGAGGGACTTTGATGCCATAGAGTCCAATTGCCAAAGCGGCCATTTTCCCCAGGTGAACTGATCTCTGTCAGCTGAAGATCAGTTGTAACAGCAGGAGATCTTCAGCTAGTTCCTGGAGGTTGGCAACCCTAGCGTCGCCTCCAGAGTGGCTTGCTGCCAGTTTCACGGGGCTGCGCCACCACTTTTGCAGGCACAAGTTTGCACTGGCAAAAGGGCTCAAGGAGATGACTAAAGTCAGCCCTGTCCCTGGGAACTCACCCTTTGGCACCGATGTGAGCTCGTGTTGGAGAAACACTGCCGCCAAGGTTGCACAGCACCCATGCATGGTGCTGCTGTACAGCTTCCCAGCACAGGCATAAGTGGCCCTCTGCTGGCGTTAGTGCCAATTTAGCTGGTGCAAGTGGCACTAACACCAGCACAGAGGTCACGCCAGCTCTAATTCCCTTTCGCCGCCCCCCCCCCCAGGATTTCTCTGTAAGGCATTTATACTTTTAAATTTTATACATATACCAAATGGTATAATTTTACATACTATGTTATAAATAATGTATTTTATGTTGTTAAAGTAGTAAAATAAGTTTAGATTTGATAAGAAATTAAGTACTGCATATATTTCAGTTTCCCTCAAAATTTCCCCCCACAAAAACTAATGAGTTCAAAATTTCCAATAGTTATGCATCTCTGTTCCATACTAAATTAACACAATTTTCTCATAATATTAATATTAAAATAGATGCCTGTTTTTTCATATAAAAAAAGCAAAAATAGTTAAAAATGCATAAAAGATACAAATGCAAACTGGCAAAGAAAATAGGTGGGACATAAATGGTCTTAACAAATAATGTGAAAAATAAAGGGAATGAAACATGATATATTTGCACATCCCTGCTCTTTCTTAGATCATCCCTCAGGATGTCTGGTCAGACACTCTGACAAATATTGCCTGTTCCCTGAGTTGGGTTGCTGCGTCCCCCCAGGCCACCAGCAGGGGATGGGGGTGGGATTGCCTACTCCAGGTTGGAAAACTCCTGGATATTTGAGGGTGGAGCCTGGGGAGGACAGGTTCCTTAATGGGATATAATGTCATTGAGTCCTCCCTCCTAAGCATCCATTTTTTCCCAGGGAACTGATCTCTGTAGCCTGGAGATGAGCTATAATTCAGGGAGATCCCCAGACCTCATCTGGAAGCTGGCATCCCTACCCCTGAGCTTCAAAGAACTACTCACAACTAAATTTACCAACGAGTTAAACATGATAGTCTCTTATTTCAAGGGGCAAGTGAGATACACCTACCCATGAATAGGTTTGCTGCTTCACTGAGTAAATTTCCTGTCATTCCCCATTAAAGGCAGATGACTTCCTTTCATTGCATTCAAAAAGCTTTCAAGCCCTTTTTTGAGCTGTGTCACCAACCCATCTAGTGTCTACCTTCTTTCCTGTAGAAATGGCCTTTCTTGTGTGTTTATCATGGACAGCAGAGTTCTGTGCCACTCTTGCAAGATCCAGAATGCTTTATAGCTACACATATGTAAATGTCCTCATATATAAACCTGTTTAAAACTGCAGTCAGCATGCATAATCTTTTTTTATGGCTACATCACATTTACGGTGGTTATCAAATATTGTGTTCTTTTTATATAACTATAATGAGTAATTAAAAAGTACTTTCATTGTTTTTGGTTTTTTTGCAAGAATAACAAAGTCACGTGCATCTAAATCCTCAGCCTGAATGTTTCATCTTGAAAAATCAAGGGGGCAATCCAACTAAAGCGAAGTCTCTTATGATGCCATTAATGTCAATGGGAAACAGTCCCCATTCATTTCAGTGGGGCTGTGGCAAGAGAAATTTCCTCTGGATTGTACCTTTATAGTGCAATCATTAGTAGAGTTATACCCGTCTAAACCCATTGATATCAGTGGACTTAGAAGGGTTAACTCTGCTTAGGGTTTAAGTGTCAATATCCTACTGAAATCAGTGCATGTCAAATATAATTTACCATGGCTGGATCATCATCAAATGACTTACTTTACAAACTAATGGGGCTAGGAATATTTGGCAATCTAGAAAGGATCATGTGTTTATATATTATTTTTTTAAAATCCAACTTAGATAGGGTTTGTGGGGTGCAGCCTCAGTTTGGCAATTCTATTTGGACATCCAGATTTAGCCAGAATCATGCAACCAATGTTTCTCCTGACAACAGCTATTTTATAAGATAATAATTTGACTACATTTCTAACATCTGACAATTTTATTCAAGCAGAATTTGCTAGCTGAAAACTGTGAGCATTAGAATAGGAAGCTGAAGGTAAGAAAAGTCTCTCTTTTTTAACATAAAAAAGCTCTCCATAACCCACATTTCACATTTCAGAATTTTCCTCCATATATATAAAATTTACCATCATAATAGCCAAGGTAGCATCCTATATTGTGGAACGGAAGAAAATTTGGGTCTTATAGCTGAGCAGTTCCCTGTAAATGAGGGCTAGTCAAGAGCAACATCTGCCTGAATGTGTGTATGATGAGCTTATTGGTGACTCATAGAGCTCCTGAGAAGACCAGCGCATGAGAGGTTCTATTGTAGGATTTGGAAAGAAACTGAATCAAAAATAAAACATTAGGATCTTTCAGATTCATAGTGGGAAACGGGTGAGCAACAAGTATATGCCTGGATTGCTTGAAAACTTCAAAGTTTCTTCCAAAGAGACTTTCTTATCTCTCTGCCTACACAATATATGCAATACTTTATTAGCATCTTCCACAGTAATCCCAGCAAAACTGAAGGGGGTGGGGAGAGGAAGTGTCAGATCAAACAGGGGAGTTTGAAAGAAGGCGGTTAAGCAGGTTGCTGGGATTCTAATGATTGCTTCCTTCATTCTTTGGGTGTCACACACAACATCTCTAAGCCCAACGGAGAGCATAAGCCACACAAATAGCCATATTTGTTAACATTCATATGACTCTTTCGTCTGAGCTGTGTTTCCTTGAGTACATCACAATGAAGAGTTTCTTTTAATGGGGATCAACGGGGGAAAAACAACTGTGAGGATTTCTCTCTCTCTCTCTCTCTCTCTCTCTCTCTTTCTCACTCTCTCTCTCTCACTCACTCTTCCCTCCACCACCACCCCCCACTCTAAACCTTTTACACTGCAGTTGAACAAGCCTCTGGATAAAGACTTTATCCAAAAAACCCCTCTTTAAAGTTATTTCAAATTTCTCTGCAAGGCTTTCAGAAATCTGTTTGTTTGAGGGCAGAATTAGATGTGACCGGCGTTTTATTGTGACATAAAACCATATTTCTTCTCCGGAAGATTAAAAAATAAAATCGGTTAATAAGAAAAGCTGTCAGCAACAGAAAATGGCTGACATAATCCGTTTATCCTCCGAGCAATAAAGATATTGGTCCTTGGGAGTCTATCCTCTCTCTCATGTTATTTCGCCCAAAACATTATCTTCCCAGCATTCTGATGGATTAAGAAGTCATATGGGAGATAGCAGGGAAATGACAGATACAAAAAAATAATATCCTTTCATTTCCCCTCCTCCCTGCTCTCTCTTTCTCTCTCCAACCCCTCCTTTTCCTCACCTCTCTCTCTCTCTCTCTCTCTCTCTCTCTCTTTCTCTCTCTTTCTTTCTCTCTCTCTCTCTGTCCCCTTGGAAAAGTGGTAGATTTGTTTATTCCCAGAATTCCAAAGCTCTGTGATAATCCTTATAGTTTAAACCCAAACTGGTGGTTCTAAGCAGCATAGCAACTGCTGGTGCCTTGTACACAGACCCACACAATAGAGACAGAAATATGAACAATTCCTGTAAACACAATGGCATAATTAAAAACTGCATATTTTGAACATTCCATTTTATACAGAGTTTGCTAAGAGACCACCATATGAGTGTCGATAAACAGGGTACAAGTACTAACATATTTTTCTTTTAAATGATCTTTTCTTCCCAGCCAGAAGAATGTGTAGTCTGAGTAGTATGCACAACTTGTTCAGCATTAGATGTATTTGCACCCAGGGAGAAGGCAAAGTCAAAAGTGGGAGTTTTGCCTTTTATGCTGAGAACAGTGAGGTTCATTGTAATGTAGTTTATTTGTGCAGATGAGCTGGGGTTCCTGAGCTAGGGTTGCTTGCCTCCAGGTGGGGGCTAGAGATCTCCTGGAATAACAGCTGATCTCAAGTCTACATAGTTTATTTATTGTTTGTTTAAAACATTTATCCCACTTCTGGAGAAAATGGCCACTTTGGAAGGTGGACTGTATGGCATTATACCCTACTGAGGTCCCTCCCCTCCCTAAAGCCCACCCTCCCAGGCTCCACCCTCAAATCTCCAGGTATTTCTGAATCTGTAGTTGGCAACTCTATCCTGAGCCAATGCCTAGTTCCTAGAAATGATTCCACTTGCAAGCCACCTCAGCTTCATTGTGATTTGGTTCATGTGGGAGGTGATGGTTCTGTAGAAAGAGACCATTTTCTCACTTGGGTTTAATAAAAAGGAAGCCAACAAAGGGAATAAACTAAAAGTATGGATTTTAAAATAGACTGTCTGTTTAGGATATACATATGACAATTACCAAAGAAGAGGAGTAGGTAGACTTTCTGTTGACGTACCAGCAAGAGCTTGGTCTCCATCATAAATCATACTGTATTTAGGAAGCACCTAACTGCATTGTGCAACCATAATTTGAAAGTCATTTGGAGGCTTTGGTTTGGCATCATAACTGTCCGAAACCCAGGCAGATTGTGAAGAGCTTCAGGAGGATCTCTCTAAATTGGATAAGCGGGCAACAACATGGCAAATGAAGTTCATTGCTGTTAAGCGTAAGGTGAGGTGCATTGAAACAGAAGATCCTACATTTAAATATATGCTGATGGGATCAGAATTAGCTGAAACTGTGAGGGAAAGAGACCTTGGATAGCTCAATGAAAGTGTCGGTTAAGTGTGCAACAGTGGTAAAAAAGTGAAACTCCATGCTAGGAACTATTAGAAAAGGGACTGAAAATAAAACACTCAATATTGTAATGTCTTTGTATAGACCTATGGTGTGACCTCATTTGGAATGTTGTGTGCAGGTCTTGTTACCAAGTCTCAAAAAGCATCTTGCAGAGATGGAAAAAGCACAGTAGAGGGCAACCAAGGTGATTAAGGGACTGGAGCAGCTTTCCTATGAGGAAAGGCTGGAGAGTCTGTGACTTTTCAGTCTAGAAAAAAGATGGCCGAGGGAAGACATGATAGAGGTTTGTGAAATTATGCATGGGGTGGAGAAAGTGAATAGGGGGAGCTTTTTCTCACTCTCCTATAATCCTAGAGCTTGGGGGATATCCAATGAGATTGTTAGCAAACAGGTTCAGGACAAACAAAAAGAAATACTTCTTTAGTCATTGAGTAATTAAACTGTGGAATTCACTGCCAGTGGACATAATGATGGCCATGAGCACAGATAGCTTTAAAAGGGTGTTAGACAAATTCATTCAGGATAGGTCCATCAATGGCTACTAGCCATAGTGAGTAAAGGGAACCTTCATACATCGAGGCAGCAAACCTGTGAATACTAGTGCTAGGAGGAAGCATCAGGGGAAGGCCTTGGTCTCTGTGCCACAAACTGTTACCCTTCCAGGGTAACTTGTTGGCCGCCATGTGAAACAAGTTGCTGGACTAGATGGATCACTGGTCTGACCCAACAAGGCTCTTCTTATGTTCTTTGGTTATTTGTGGTAATAAGAGAGCTGAATTTAGTCGGCTTTCTCCCGAAGCCGGCCCAGTTCGGGATTGACCGAATCGACAGCCCTATATTTAATAGCTTTTCACAAAGAACTGAAATAATATTATGCCAACAAAGGGCCTTTCCATAGGATCGTCCTTGTGGAGGGGGGGGGGAAGTAGAGGCATAGTTCCTATTTTTTACTCCATGCAGACTTTAGGGATGCTCTTCTGTCATAAAGAAATTGGAGAAGTCAAAGTACCAGGTTTATTTACACTGGAAATGCAGTACATTCCCCCAGATAGTATTGTTAACAAGTTCTTCTGATTACCTTGACCAGTGATTACAGTTCCAACACCCCTTTAAATCTTGTCCGCACCCCACACACTAGCAACAGCTGAGCCTGAGAGAGAACAATTTGACCACGGAAGATAAAGACTGATCACCAGACCCTGGAGCAGGGGTTTAATGATGTTAACCTTCCGCTTACCAACCACTCAAGATCACTCCAGTCCAAAGAGTCCTGTGCCTGAGGCAATTTAAAAAGCACCAGAAAGTGAGTATCACCAATGTGCAAATGTGCAGGATTACAAGCTTTCAGCTAGGGGCAGCACTAGCGCTCACCTCAAGCACCACAGCAACATTTAAGAGCTTAGAATCAGTATCTAGCCTGCTCCAAGCCCATTCCATGTCTTTCCTGGCCAGTTAGGTGCTGTCCAGAAAAGATATGAGGGACTGGGGGAACACCCAAAACCACAGAAAAATTCAGTGGGGAGTGTTTCCCAATTCTCCCCCTCCCCCCGGCCATTTTTAAACTTTTCCAATAGAAATTTTTTTAAAAACTGGGGGTAGGGGGAGAAAAGAAACTCCAGTGAAATATTTTGTTTCTTTTAGAATGAGTTAAATGAGTCTTAAGACAAAGCTTTTCACGTTCAAAACTGACAGCAGGAAGACTTTTGAGGAGTGTCTCAGTGGGTGGCACTGGGAGGAAAAAAAACTACAAAATATTTTTTCTTTTTGAGTGAAAAAAAAACCCTGTTTTAGAAAGCATTTCACTAATTTCACTAATTCCAAATGTACAGCATGAAAAAAGTCTTCAGGACCTCCTCAGCTTTTCCAATGGAATTTCCACCATTTTTTCCGATGGAAAAATTGGGAATTTTTGGAGAGCACTGAAAAACGTTCTTATATTGTAGACAAACCAATAGTTCAAGATATTTTTGTTAAAACATAAATCGTTTTGCCAACAATTAATATGCTATAATGTTTAATGATAATATATTATTAAAGAATTCAGCGTTTTCAGTGTTATAAGCTTAATATCCAAATATGCTGGCACTTCTACTATCTATTGTGACCCTATGAGAGTTTCTGTCCAAATGATACTGTCTTTTGTTTACTATAGAATTTGGTTTCAACCTTCAGCTTTTATTTTTTCCTTCCCTTCAGGTGGCGCAAATTAAAGATACATATGCTATGGTAGCACAGGGTGCAGCAGTTTGCAACTGGTTCTCAAGTACTAGGTATACTTGCAAAATGAAACTATTTATACCTTTAAATTCCATAAATATGCCAAATAGTACAATTTTATGTGCTCACCAAGTTATAAATAATGCATTTCATGTTGTTACACCAGTAAAAAGTTTTGGTTTGATAGGAAAATAAGAATTGCATATACCGTATATACCCCCAAAAATGGGGAAAAATTAGGCACCCGCGTATAAGCCGAGGGTCGGCTTATAACCCCTCCCCCCCCCCACAGGCTTACCTGGGCTCCCGGCAGCAAGCGTCGTGGGCCTAGCGGCGGCGGCGGCACAACCGGGCGAGGGCCGGGGCAGCCTCCCTGCAGCTGCAGAAGGCCGCCCCAGGCCGCTCTCGGCCGCGAGAAGCGGCGGCGCAGCCGGGCGAGGGCCGGGGCAGCCGTCCCAGGCCGCCCCAGGCCGCCCTCGGCCGCCAAAAGCGGCGGCGCGGCCGGGCGAGGGCCGGGGCAGCCTCCCTGCAACTGCAGGAGGCTGCCCCAGGCCGCTCTTGGCAGCAGGAAGCGGCGTGGGCCCGGCGGCGGCAGTAAGTTCCCCCCTCCCTCCTCCCCCCTCCCCCCTACCCTACCCTACCCTACCGTATCGACCCGTGTATAAGCCGAGTTCGGCTTTTTCAGCCCTTTTTGGGGGCTGAAAAACTCGGCTTATACGCGAGTATATACGGTATTCAAATTTTTCCCAACATTTCTATTTTTTTCCTGGGGGGAGAAGGCCTCCCCCCCCTTGTGGCTTCAAAATTTCTAGGAATTTTACATCATTACTGTTCAGTTGTTTCCCAGTGAAGACTGACTGCAGTAGTTGTCAAATTTTCACTTCCTCGCTCCTTCACAACTATTCAAATTCCACTGCATCTCACATACCACTTCAGCCTTCCCAGTGCCAGATTCACGTATAAGCTAAACAAACTATAGCTTAGGGCCCCACTCTCTTGGGCCCCCCAAAAAAATTTAAAGGAAAAAAACTGGATGTACATTTCCAGAATGTAAGATAAAAAACAAATAAAATAAAACCTACAAACAGCAACAGTGTTTTGTGTTGTGTAGGCTCCTCTGATGTAAGTAAGCCTGCTAGCCTGCTCCCTAAAATATCACTGGTTTGCTCATTTATATATATAGGGTGCCTACATTCTGCATGGACTGGTTGCATGGCAACATGTAGCATGCAGCTGCAGATTGCAGTGCAGCACAGTTGAATGTAGGTCAAGCTGCTGTACCTGTTATCTGAACATATAAAGGGCCCCATTACCTTCAATAGTTTAGGGCCTTATCAAACCTAAATCCAGCCCTAAACCCTCCACTATCAGCCCCCCTAAGCCTACAGCAGGTGTAAGCTCCTATTGCTTGTCATTCATGAGCCTGGAGTGGCTACACAGTGCATCTACCATGTTGCTTATACCGAAATAGCCTCTAAGGCAAGATGCCTTATGAAGAGGGAAATAAGGCAACTAGTTCTTTGTATTCTATGATCTTGGGATATGTTCAGAGATTTCAGAAGCCCTGATGGAAGCTTCCATTTCTTAGCGCTGATATATGCAATGTATTCAGCACAGAGATACTGTTGAAATATAGCAATGTCCTTCCGTACAAAGAAGAAGATCCTGCAGGGGCAGCAAGCTCTAGCTAGGCAGGACTGTAGGGGAAGTACCATCTTTCCAAAGGGGCTTAGTCCTTGTCTTTCTGCAGAATGGGAGGGGCTATGGCTCAGTTGTAGAGCATCTGCTTGGCATGCAGAAGGCCCCAGGTTCCATCCACGGCATATCCAGTTAACGGGACTAGGCAAGTAGGTGATGTGAAAGACCTCTGCCTGCCTGAGACCCTGGAGAGCCGCTGCCAGTCAGAGTAGACAATACTGACTTTGATGGACCAATGGTCTGATTCAGTATAAGGCAGTTTCATAAGTTCATATATGTTCAATGCTATTCTTAGGCTTTTCTTCTAGAACAGTCTATAACTCTCTTCTCTCTCTCTCTCTCTCTCTCTCTCTCAGCTAGCAAGGCAGCTAGTTTTATCTCTTCTCTTTTTTTTATAAATTTTTATTGGTTTTTTAAAACTATAAATTCTTCATAATTTTAACAACAATGTAAAAATAATATCACAATCACAATTACATTAATTGTTGTCTTGATTACCATTAAACATAAAAAATAAATCGACTTCCCCATCACCTCCATCTACCTCTTAATGAAGTGTTATTATCCTTCGTTAGCATATTCTGATCCTAGTATTAATCTCATTCTAAAGTTTCATGTTATATAAAATTTTACATTCTGGATCAGAGTAAAAAGTAACCTTCTATTTTTCCCAGATCTTATACATTATCGCAATGATTCCTTCAATTCTCCCCTTTTCCCTTCTCCAACTCCACCAGTTCTAACATTTAAATGATTTATTCCCTTTATTCTGAAACCTTTGTCCCTTTCCATTTGGTTGCATAAGATAATCTTGCAGCCATTATAACATAAATTTAATCATACTAAACAACATCCTCTCCAATATTTTAGGGATATTTCCTGTTTAATCAATCTTATTTCATTGTAATTCATATCCCAAATCCATATCACAAGTCCACCCCTTATAAAAAAGAAGGAGAAAAAACCAATATCCTTAGTACATTCCAACATTTTCCTTAAAGTAATAATCACATTAATTCCATTATATCTTTATATCACATTGATAGTCTATATAAGGAGGACTTGTTTAATCCCAAAATGATGTCTAAATCTTAATTCCACTACATCGTTAATAGCCATGCCACCCATCCACACTGTCAAAGCCTTCCAATCCAGTAATCATATTTAAATCAGTCCTTTAACCATGGTCTAATACTTCCTTCTGCAACTGAAATAAGTCAGTCAGGTATGGGAACAGGATTTCTTTATTCTCTCTCATTTCCTCAGGCAGGATGCATATCCAGGAATAATTCTTTCTGGGCTTCATCTCCATCATGGCTTCAATCTGTTTTCCTTGACCTGCTCTCTTCTTCCTTATATCCACACGTCCTTCCATGACTTTTTTAGATGAAAAGTCCATTTCTTGTATGTCTGATCTCTTTGTCACCAGCTGGTTACCTTCTTGGACTTCTGTCTTCTTCTTTGTATCCTTGTATTCTTCCATGATTTTTTGGACAGAAGAATCCATTACTTGTATGTCTGTATTTGTAGCCATCATTTGAATTTTCATGACTTTTATGTCTTCTGTAACCAGATCCAACTTCTGATTACATGCCTGTGATGATTGGTCAAAAGTCATCATCATTGAAATCAGTTGAGCCATCTGTGTTGATATCTGTTTTAATTGTTTAATTGTTGCCTCAGAATGTTTAGCAAGCATGTCCTGTACTTTTTTTTCCATGGTTAAATTCTGTAAAGTTTCCTTTATTTTCATAAAGGCAGGGCTGTGAATTTAGCCAGATCAGGGAGAGGTTCCAGACATTTACATATGTAACTTAGTTAAGAAATTGATGGTCATCTAGCAGGAGTCTATTACATGTAGTTCATAGAGAATATTTCATTGACCAGCTTAATATCTTTTTCGGGTTGAAGAAATGAGTAGTTAGGCTTAAAATAACTTTTTAAAGTTGAAAATACCAACGAGTTTTACCAGACGCTCTAGATCGGCAGAACCAGGAAGTATTCCAGGAGTTGCCTCATCGCGGACCTTCTATCGTCTCTTCTCTATGGTTGTTACCTTCAGGAGTGGTTTTGGTGTAACACGAGTAAGACGAATTTCCGGTCCTACGACCTTCTTCCTGTTGATTTGCTTGTAGAACAATAGAGAGGGATATTGAATGAAGCACAGAGTCTTCCGGTCAAGAAATCCTCTTTGTTGTAAAACGTGGCTGGAGGACCTTTTTTACCCCGAGCAAATTCTCAAAGGTTTCTCCCTCCCCTTCCTTTAAGAACGCGTCGGATTGGCAGATCTTACGTCAATCATTCAAGCTCGTTGTTTTAGTTTAAGTTGATCAGTTTGATAAGGCTCCTGCTGCTTTGTCTGATGGATCTCATGTAGCAAAATCATCCAGTTCAATTAAGGGAGGAAAACGGTTACCAGGAATGTTTTCTTCAACCCCCTGTTATTCGATAACGCCAGTGAAAAGCGAAGGATTCTTATCTACTCACTTGGGCGTCTGGAGGTGAGGTTTTAATCTTGATGTAGTCCTTATGATGTTTATAAGGTGCTGGAGGGTAGAGTCTAATGCCGAAGTTGCGCGCTGGCGATTTCAATCCCTTCGTGCCCACGGGATCAAACGTCTGAAACTCCGGGGGACTTAATAAAGCTCCCTCGGAGTATTCAGGAGATCAAACCGCATATATGGCTGCAGGGAATTCCTGCTTCCCAGGCCACTTGCAAGGGCTGGATTGGGGTGCGGTAAAACACCCCAGATTACACGCAAACTTGGATTCCCCCCAGGGGCCCCTGGGAGGACGTGGCACTCAGCCCAGCGTCAGCACCGGAAGTCTCTAGTTTTATCTCTTCTCTTTCCTATCCAGTTGAGTTCCTAAATAAAGCTTGGTTACTCTTAATCAGCTCAGTATAGGCTTGCCAGGCCCCGTAGCTCCACCGGTGGGAGATTTGTGGGGCTGCGGCCGAGGTGCGCGATCTGCGAGCCTGTCACAGCACGCGCGCACACCCGTGCAATGCGCCTACATCACATCTGGGTTTACCCGGAAGTGACGTGGATGCTTTAGCAATCTCAGCAGAAACTTTATGGTTTCCATAGAGTTTTAGCCAAGGTTGCCAGAGAATCCACATCACTTCTGGTTAACCCAAAAGTGACGCGCGCACAGCATGAGCACGCGCGTGCATGCAGTACCCACCGGCCCTCAGCTGGTCGGCGGGCAGCCTGGTGGATTGGCGGGATTTTACCCACCACCACTGGGCACTTGGCAACCCTATTTCAGTATCCTGACTGCTGCACAGCCACTCTGACAACAGACACAACCCAAAGTCTCCCTGTCATAAGTGATGCCAGGGCAGAGATTACACACACTGGCCTAGAGAACAGTCTTCTGGTGGTTTTCTCATGGCAATAATATAACGTGTGCATAGGCCATATCAATAAGAGGTGCCAGTAGGGTGCTGAAATCCATGGCAATATCCCAGATAATTGTGAGCCCCCAGCCGCCGCGTCCTCCAGCTCCAGCATCTTGGAGACTAGTAGCACATTTTGTGCCTGTGTAGCTGAAAGTAAGCCTCACTGCATTCAGTGAGACTTCAGAATAAACCCGCATACTATTACAGTTTAACTGGTTGTTTGTGGTATTAGCTACCCTACATCACTGGAGACTATAATAGGGTTGCCAACTCTGGGTTGGAAAATTCCTGGAGATTTGAGGGAGGGGCCTGAGGAGGGCAGGGTTTGAGAAAGGGAGGACCTCAGCTGAGTATAATACAATAGTCTACCCTCCAAAGCAGCCCTTCTCCCCAGGGGAGCTGATCTCTGTAGTCTAGAGATCAGCTTCAGAGGGTAGCCGTTTTGGTCTGCCAGTAAAACAGTTATATTTGAATCTAGTAGAACCTTAGAGACCAGAGTTTCAGCTTTCAAGAGTCAAAGCTCCCTTCCTCAGACATGAGTAGAAATGGAGATCAGCTGTAATTCCCAGAGAACTTTTAGTTCCCACCTAGAGCTTAGCAACCCTATGTTATAACCATGCTGCTGGTGAAATGCCTTATCTTTAAAGTGTTCATTTGTCTTAGTGTGTTATTTTCTTCTGTGGTGTGTGCATACAGTTCTAGGTAGTTCTTATTTGAGATTAGGGTTGCCAACCTCCAGATACTAGCTGGAGATCTCCTGCTGTTACAACTGATCTCCAGCTGATAGAGATCAGTTCCCCTGAAGAAAATGGCCGCTTTGGCAATTGGACTCTATGGCATTGAAGTCCCTCCCCTCACCAATCCCTGCCCTCCTCAGCCTCCGTCTTAAAAACCTCCTGCCGATGGCAAAGAGGGACCTGGCAACCCTATTAGAGATTTAAATTGACAGTGGTCGTGCCTCAATGTTCCATGGTTTTAAAAGTGAAATATAATAATACAATACAATACAATACCTTTATTGGCATCTTAAAGTGAAATATGTAGCTCATTACCTGATTGTCATGACCAGCCAGTACTTTTAATGATGATCATATTCCTTCTAAGTGTTAGATGTGTTGCAAGTTCCATGAGAGAAAACAAAGATGTATATCAGAGATCTATAAAATTATGCATGGTTTGGAGAGAGTGGACAGGGAGAAGTTTTTCTCCCTCTCCCATAATACTAGAACATGGGGTCATCTGCTGAAGCTGGAGGGTGAGAGATTCAAAACAGATAAAAGGAAGTATTTTTTCACACAACGCATAGTTAAATTGTGGAACTCCCTGCCTCAAAATGTGGTGATGGCTGCCAACTTGGAAAGCTTTAAGAGAGGAGTGGACATGTTCGTGGAGGAGAGGGGTATTCATGGCTACTAGTTAAAATGGATACTAGTCATGATGCATCCCTATTCTCTCCAGGATCAGAGGAGCATGACTATTTTCTTGGGTGCTGTGGAACACAGGCAGGATGGTGCTGCTGCAGTCATCTTGTTTGTGGCTTCCTAGAGCCACCTGGTTGGCCACTGTGTGAACAGACTGCTGGACTTGATGGGCCTTGGTCTGATCCAGCAGGCTTTTCTTATGTTCATATGACTAATTGCTGACTTAATATTGCAAAACGTTTAGATATACTGAGTGCATCCTTCGAGAGAAAGTGTTGCATGGAATTGCAACCAGTTAGTACAAGTCTGCACAACTCACAGCTGCTGGACTGACTGTGGCCACTTCCCTGACTGTATTCATGGAAATCAATTTGTTTGCTTTTCTTCTCCCCTCATTATGGGAATGCCTCAGAACTGCCCACACCCCTCAAAAAGAGGGGGAAGGGACGGGGGAAATGCCTGAGCTGCACTAAACAACAGCAGTGTCATTTCTTTTTATCAGGACCAACCAAACTATCACAGAACAGTGAGCGCACTGTCAAGATCCTCAGAGTCCCAGTTGGATTTTTCAAGGCATGATCGAAGAATTCTGACGAAGAATTATGGGAAACTCAAAAGCTTGCTCACTCTTTTATGACTGTTCCTTCGATATTGATAACAAAGTATTGCACCACTTTTGATTGTGGAGATTTTTCTAGTGAACCTCCATGGTAGCTACCTACACGTTTCTTTGGACCACCCCCAGGATGCAAGAGGAAGAGTACTGGAGAATTCCTGAATGTGGCTGCATAACAGCATCACTACTGGTGTGTTGAAGCTGCTATGCCTACAGTAAAAAAGGGACATGTTCAGAGCAGCTAATGGGGCAGTGGGAGTAATAATCCCCTGAAGTCTTCAATACACAATACACAGATACTCAAAAATTCTCATAGAATTCCCAGTGGCATTGAAACTCATAATTTACATAGTGCCTGTTCAGTTGCCTTGGGTTTTTTAACTATAGAACGAAGGGTCTGCTTTCTTTCAGTCTTCCTGTTCTATGTTATTTATTTAATCCTTTTCCTAACCTGAAGCACTCAAGCTGACTTTTTATTCTTGTGTTAATGCTTGGAATATGGGGCATATTATTTTCTTTTCACGTACTTACCAACAGTGGACTTACCTCCTTGTGGACTGGATACAGGCAGTCACAGAAACAATCTGGCATCACATTCTGGTTTGTCTAATAAACAGGGTTGCCAGGTCCCTCTTCGCAACCGGCGGGAGATTTTGGGGGCGGAGCCTGAAGAGAGCGGGGTTTGGGGAGGGGAGGGACATCAATGCCATAGAGTTCAATTGCCAAAGCGGCCATTTTTCTCCAGGTGAATTAGCGGGAGATCTCCTGCTACTACCTGGCAGTTGGCAACCCTACTAACAAAGTTATTCTCCCCTTGAAATTTGCAGCAGTTAATTTGCAACAGAATGTGTAACCTCTGTCTTCTTTAAGTGCCTGAATTTCTTTCATGCAGGGCCACATTAAGTCAACAGCTATGCAAGGACAACTCTCACTATAGTGTTGCCCAGCTCCCAGCTGGGAAATTCCTGGAGATTTTGCGGTAGAGGGTGGGGAGGGTGGGGTTTAGGGACAGGAGGGACCTCATCAAGAAATAATGTCATAGAGACCAGCCTCCAAAGCAGCTATTTTCTCGGAACGTAAGGGTTACTCATTGATCTAATCCGCTTTTTACTGTGATTAAGGATGTTCTTTTCGTGATTAATATATATACAGGTAGTTACTATAATTAAGTTGATTTGAAGAAAGGTAATAATTATATATGGTTTGAAATGATAAGAAAATATATTTTATTTGATTTTTGGATAAAGAATTATAACTATATATATGTCACAATATTAGGATTAGAATTTAATACAAAAAAGTATACAAATTTATAATGAGATAGAAGAAGATGAAGGGGAAGTCTTCATATTTTAATTTAGTATATTTGTATTTTCAACAATAATTCATTGCTTTTTACCTTTTTTGATGATCTTCATTAATTGTTGAACTGTTTGTTTATATATTTGAAAAAATAATAAAAATATTAAAAAAACAAAACAAAACAAACCAGTTATTTTCTCCAGAGGAACTGATCTCTGTTCTGGAGAGCAGTTGTAATTCCAGGAGATCTTCACATGCCCCACCTGGAAGTTGGCAACATGACCTCACAACCCTGCAGCTTTCTAGCCCCTGTCTAGTACTGCTATGTATATCCCCAAGAATATCCAGAATCAGTCTGAATGGAGTAGAAATGGAGTTTGAACTAGTAAGATATTGCTCTTATATTATGAATACATAATCCACAAGTACACAGTCATGTAATGGATGGTTATTTTTTTAAAAATACAGCTCAGCTAATGCCCTATGAAATCACCAGTCTTTGTCTTACATATCTGACTGCAAGAAGGCCCTGGACTCAAAATTCTGGATTATTGCCTTCATGTCATAATTGCATGTTTGAATATGACACATTCATAGACATTGATAAAGCATCAGATGAAGGAATAAAATGTAAATTTAGAGGACATAATTCTGATTTTTTAGGGATCTTAAATCCTTGTTCTCTCTTGTTCTTGTTCTAAATTTATTCTTTTAATTAATAGACAATGCACAATGATGTAAACCATCTTAACTTCCATGTTAAATTAACAAATCTAGGCTGACGATCATTCTTTTCCCATATTTTCACAAAGGATTTTCAGGCCCAAGATGTATTGTCCAAACCGATATTCTAATTCATGAAAACAGCAATATATTTATTTTTAGGAATTCATTTCAGCCCAGGCTCAGGGCAGGTAACAGTACCTTTATAGATTTAAATATGAAATGTCAGCTATCTAAAATTAAAATAAGACATGCTGCTTAAAAATTCCCCTGCTCATACTTGGCCTCTGGGAGGGGGGTGGGCTATGCTCATGACCTTATGAAGCATGTGGGGGTCATGGGGAAAAGCTAACTGTAACCATATTAACTTTCACTGACCCAAGAATGTGCTCAACTGGTCATGTTGCACCTTCCAGCATGCACTAAACCTGGCTTTTGGTATACCACTGCAAACCAGACTAGAAGGTAACAATACTTAGCTATATATTCCACAGGTTTAAATGTGAAATGTTAGGTATTTGTAATTAAAAGAAAACATACTGCTTAAAAATTCCCCTCCTCAAATATTTAAAAGTTAGCAGTGAGGTGCCAAAAGTTGAACCTGGAGTATGTTAATTGCACATGACAGGATGTGAGTCAGCAGCGGCTATGGCCACCATGTATTGAATTGTCACATGAACGCTTTCTGGATGATAAGTTCTTGCATTCACTTCTTGAAAATGGGTTTTAGCAAATCTTCAGAGTAAAGGAGTTCAACATCCGAGAAGCAGCCTCCAAGAAACACCCACTGTTATTCGTTCATTCAATATAGAGCCCATGTCCAATAGGTCTCTAGCATGGTGCAGTGGTTAAGAGCCACAGACTCTAATCTGTAGAAATGGGTTTGATTCCTCGCTCTTCCACATGCATCATGCTGGGGAGTCACAGTTCTCTCAGAACTCTCTCTGCAAGGGAAGGTGATTGTAAGCTGCTTTGAGACTCCTTTTAGTAGAGAAAAGTGGGGTACAAAAACCAACTCTTTTTTCTTATTCTTAGTTGAAAGCAAAAGTTGCAGTAGGGTCATAGGAAAGGGGGCAGGTTCCAACATGCACAAGACCCAAGCTAATGAGGAGGCACAACGCTTGGAGACAGGCATGCTTTTTTTGTTGGTAGAGAATGCAGGAAAAGAGTTCTCCATGACATAACCTTAAATGTGGGTCTCTTGTTGTCAACTGTATATATGCTGCAAAGTGTGTTTACATTCTAAACCCAGCCATCTTGCCCTTCAAACATATCAGTCTATGTTCCTCTTTCTTTCAGCCTTCTTAGTCTAGCTATCTATTGCCCAGTAATCTTCTATACAAGCTATTGTCCAGGCTTTGTGTAAACATAAAGAAAGGGGGAATGATGAGAAAAAGAAACAAACACAGAGACAGAGACGAAGGGATAAAAAGGCTAACAGGATCCATTAAAATATGCCAACCGCTGCTGTTGTTGGCCTAAATGCAGATAAGTATTGTACAGAAAACAAAGATAGCATGTACTTTGTAGATAGAGACATGTTTTGTTACAAAATGCTTTGTATGGAATTGGGTCACAGTAGAATATGAGCCAACTCCTCCTCCCTTCGCTCCCCGCCTGTCTGTCCTTTGAATCTCGAGCCAGATCTCAAGAGTAACTGAGAAGAAATTGCTATAGCTTTGCCGGTTTCCCTGGATGGTTTCCACTCTTCATCACTGAGGTGACCCTCACATCTCTCCTGGGGTTCTTCTATCAATTAACTGGATGGGTTATTAACAATTCCCTTCCAATACAGTGCATTAATTCTGGTGCATGCTGAAGAAGGAGATGTCTCCACGTGGGCACACCTTTTGGATGTCATGTCTGGAGGCTGTCTTCTGGGCCACAGGCAGGACTCCAGCTTTATGCTGCTTTTGTGTTACTGTCAGCTTTTGAGGCTGTTATGCTGTGGGCCTTACAATGACACCTATCATTTAGGGGCCAGCATGGTATTAACCTGAACAGAAGGGTTCTGCTCATTTTTTCCCTGTGAATGGAAAGCTATGTGGGCAGGCCTTGGCCTTGGGGAAAGAAAATAACAGCAATAGCTGCAGAGAACCTGATTTGCTCCATAATTGCTGCTTATAAACGTACACTATAGAAAGACAAGAGTGTCTGTGTGTCATACATATACACACACACAACAGACAGACAGATGGATAAATAGCTAGATACACCAACACACATACACACACCATACAGTGCAGAGAGAGAGAGAGAGACCCAACATAATGTTTGAAAGGACAGAGCGGGATTGAAAGGACACAATGAAACTTCTCTCCCACATAAACGCCTCAGCACACTGCCATAGTTGTTGACATATAAAAGCACATGAGCTGTTGAAGGTTATTTATAAGACTTTGGCTGCTGTGTTTTCAAAGTATGTCTTTGCATTACTTTGACAGTCTAACAGTGCAACCCTATGCAGAGTTACTCCAGTCTAAGCCCACTAATTTCACTTCATAGGATTGCAATGTAAGAGACCAATAGGGCCATGTTTATGAAGGAGTTGCACTGCAGTCCCTTCACTGCCCAGTCAATATCTGGCTCACGAAGAAGTTCTGGGTGAACTATTGGTCAGGGAGATGGACCCAAATGGTCAGAAAAAATGAAACTCCTGCAGAACAATTATGATAAGCAGGTCACCTATAAAGTGGTTAGGATCCCAATAGCTATGCAAAAAAAAAAAAAAAAACTATCAGATGCCTTTCTCCAAGTAAATTGCCAGGGTGAGACACTGATTTTATGTATCCTTGGAAGATCTTTGTTATATGAGTTTTTCCCTCTTTGAAATGAATTTCTGCTTGTTGTTTTAATTGCATGACGATGGGATTGGGCTGATTTGTGATTTGATTAATAAGTGATTTGATTAAATGATGATTGACAGCTTGTCCTTCCTGAACTGTATGTATATTTGGACTGCCATATTCTTAGGGAGCAGAAATCTGCTAGAACATGTGAACAGGAAAACCCGTTATGTGAAGTATAGGCAGTGCCGGATTTACGTATAAGCTAAACAAGCTATAGCTTAGGGCCTCACTCTCTTGCCCCCCCCAAAAAAAAATTAAAGGAAAAAAAACTGGATGTACATTTCCAAAATATAAGATAAAAAACAAATAAAATAAAACCTACATACAGCAACAGTGTTTTGTGTTGTGTAGGCTCCTATGATGTAAGTAAGGGGCCCAGCCTGTTAGCCTGCTCCCTAAAATATCACTGGTTTGCTCATTTCGATATATAGGGTGCCTACATTCTGCATGGACTGGTTGCATGGCAACTATTAATATACTTCTTCTTAATTGTATTTCAGTTCAACAATTACTTTGATAAAATACATATTTTGTTATGTGCAAATGGCTTTAGATACCTATTAGGTCCATAAATTACCATATAGCATATATTCAACACAAAAAACAGCAGCAATTTGTTGTTGACAAAGGACAGTTGGACATATAAAGGGCCCCATTACCTTCAATAGCTTAGGGCCTCATCAAACCTAAATCCGGCCCTGAGTATAGGGTTGCCGACCTCCAGTTGGGGCTTGGTGTTCTCCCAGAATTACGATGGATATCCAGACTACACAGATCAGTTCCCCAGGAGAAAATGGCAGATTTAGAGAACAGATTCTTTGGCTTCACATCTCTGCTGAGTTCCCTCCCATCCCCAAACTTTCCTTCCCATCCCCAGACTTCATCCTACCCAGGCTCCATTCCCAAATTTCCAGGAGTTTCTCCAGAAATTTCCCGTCAGAGTTGGCAACTCTAACTATGTGACCTAAACAAACAATTACATTTGAAAAATGAACAGCAGATCTAGCAGCTGTTTTAATGACAACGGTTTTCATTCCTTAAAAGCCTGGCAAAACAACAGACTCACCTAAATGGCCCCTTCTTAATAAAATGTCCAACTTTTATTCATGTAGGACTCCTGTGTCTTTAAAAGCTGCATAATTGACAGAAATGACAGCTGCACATTTTCCAAGCACAGGAGGAAGTGGTGGAAATTACTGTTTTAGCTGCATTGTCACCTGTCATGCAGCTTTTAAAGGCAGAAGAGCCCTGCCCGAAAAAAGTTGGCATCACTTACAAAATATAAAATACACAGAAGTGTATCTACTGTACAGAGCTTGCTAGTGTGGTGAGGGATGTAGAGAGTGCAGTTAACTCACTTCTTCAGACAGAATGTTATCTTGACTACCCAGCTGTGGGGTTTAACTCATGTGTGTTGGTCACTTCTGCTTCTTGTTTAGACCATCCTTGGCCCAGCACATTTCTTTTGACCACAGTGGGACCCAGCATTAAAAATATTAGTATTAAAAATTAATGCACGCTGCCATAAACTCTGATTAAAATCACAATTTCAGTTATACATCTTGGGGTGGGGGGGGTGTTGTTGTGGTTCTTGCCAACAAGTCACAGTTGACTTATGGCGACCCCGTAGGGTTTTCAAGGCAAGAGACATTCAGAGGGGGTTTGCCACTGCCTGCCTCGATGTCACGCCCCTGGTATTCCTTGGAGGTCTCCCAACCAAATATTTGCCATGGTCTAAGGTGAGAGTGTGTGACTGGCCCAAGGTCACCCAGCAAGCTTCCATGGTGCAAGTGGGTATTCAAACCTAGCTTTCCCAGATCCTAGTCCAACACCTTAACCACTACACCACGTTGGCTCTCATATGGGTCTTAGCCAATCTAAATAGCATTTTGTGTGAGAGAAAACACCCCTCCCCAGACCATGATTTCATCTCTCCTGTACCCCACTCTCCTTTGTCTTTTCTATAGGTTGCCTTTCCCTTCCTTCTTATCACAAAATATATATGGTTGTTAATACTTGTCACTAATTACCTTTTTCTGATTTTTTGGCTTCTAGGAGTGACTCTGTAGGGTTGCCAGGTTCCCCAGGACACTAGCGGGGAATGGGGGGGGGAGGGGAGGGGTGCCAGATCCAGGTTGGGAAACTCCTGGAGATTTGTGGATGGAGGCTGGGGAGGACAGGGACCTTAGTAGGGTACAATGCCACCCTCCAAAGCATCCATTTTCTACAGGGGAACTGATATTTGTAGTTTGGAGATGAGCTGTCCCATCTGGAGGCTGGTGTCCCTAAGTGGTTGTGTATGTGGACTATACCCACAAAAAGATTTGTCACACCACCAAATACTATTGGGCAGGGGGACAAGCTTCTTACCTTCAGACCCATAATTTAAAGTTAATATTTAACCCGAGAGAGAGAGAGAGAGAGAGAGAGAGAGAGAGAGAGAGAGAGAGAGAGTAACATATGTAGGTTTGATTTTAATATGTAATCCAGAGTGCTGGCATACCCCAGCTAGGGTTGCCAACCTCCATGTGGGGCCTGGAGATCTCCCAGAAATACAATTGATCTCCAGACTACAGGAATCAGTTATTCTGGATCAAATGCCTGGTTTGGAGGGTAGTCTCTAATGCATTATACGCCACTGAGGTCCCTCCCTTCCCAACCCCCAGGCTCCACCCCCAGATCTCCAGAAATTTCCTCTACATTAATAATTCCCTGTAAGCAGGATGTTTACATAGCACAAGGAAGGCTAGGCTACAATCTCCTCCCCATCAAATTCTCTCTCTCTGAAGTGCTCATTTTTTATTTGCAAAGTGTTTTTATATATGGAAGCATTAAAAAATGTAACTCCTATTGCAGTCTCTGGCAAAGCCAATTCTACCACCTCGTTGTACTGCATTTGTTGACCAGGCCTCAGACATGGTCTCAAGAGGCACAAGAAAGCTCCCAAGGGAAATGAAAGGAAAGAATGGCTTCCATCTGGAAGAAGACCCATAGTCAAAGCTGGACCCTGGATTCAATAATGCTGAGTAAATAAGAAGTGTAAGTAAAGGAAAAGCGCCCTGCGTTTCCTTTTACTGCAATACTGCACAACTTTGGCTCTCAAAAACATTGGCTCAGGCTTCAGCCTAGCTAGCAAAATTTAATATCAATCCTTTGAGGGCTAGAAACAAAGGCTAGCCCCAGCAAATGCATTTCAAAGCAAAGTTGGTTTCTGTTTGAAGACTGTGAGAGCGGGGGAAGGAGCTCATCCACAGTTACCTTTCCTCTGAAGCTCCTTCACTGATTGTAGGCCATAACCGCCCAATTGTTCCAAGGTGACACATCTGTCACACCTTAGCCTCTGACTCTGAGAACTTCCTGGTGATTTGAATTCACTGCAGAGATGCAGATTACCTCATGTCTTCAAAGAGCTAGCGGCGACATGACCAATATTAATGTGTCCTTCAGTGTTACTACTCTGAAGATGCCTGCCACAGTTGCTGGCGAAACGTCAGGAAAGAAAATTCCAAGACCACGGTTACACAGCCCGGATAACCTACAAGAACCAATGAACTCTGACCGTGAAAGCCTTCGACAATATAATATTAATGTGGTTTATTGTTTTCCTGACGACCACATTGGCTAACTGATCACCAGCTGATGAATTCGGAAGGTATAAGAATGAACCTCTTCTGATATAGAACTATGGAGTTTTGGGGACGCTCTGGCGTGCCCTCATTCTGCATCACTTTGCCCCAGGGGGACCCCCTGTGGGACTGACACTCTGCAAGATGGAAACAAGACTTGCGTTTGGAAATCTGGTAATAGCTTTGAAGCAAATCCTTTTGTCGTTGTAACCTCTTGCAAAGCCTCGCCTATTGCTTAAGAATTAATGTGTAGTTAGCAATTGTTAGACTTTCTTGTTTTCATGCTACCGTATTTTGCTTCCACGAATATTTTACTTTCTGTAATGAGCACATTTCTTTAGAATAAATCTTTGACTTTACTTTGGAGTCTGTGAAACCTTTTTGGGGCTCAGGGCTAAATCTAAGTGCCTAAGTGTGGGAAAACCTTTTGTAACGTTTTTTGACAGCTACCCTCCCCTGACAGAATCTCTACTCTGCAGGACTAGCGTGGTCTTTTTGGTCTTTTGGGAACTAGCTGGGGAAGAGTTGCTCTCAGCTCCTCCCTGTTAAGAATAAACCTTTTGGAACTGAGAGCTGGTGGCAGAACTACCTACATTGCGTGGGTGATTTGGGTTTTCTTAGGAAAACATTTGGTGACTTTTGACCCAAAGAGGCACCTGCTTGCTGGAGAGTAGGCCGGACCTCCTCTGCAGTAAGGTCTTCAGGGAATCTACTCACCAACTGCTCAAGATTCCAAATTACCTAATAAATCATTGTCTAAGGTGCCAACATCTGAAATCAGCATTGGGCATCACAGCATGGAACCTAGTTGTGACCCTCGAAAAAACACTGACTTTGGTTCTTCTTTTTGTCATCATTGCTTGTTCATCCACTGTTTCCAAGTAAGCAAGCACAAAACTGAGGCAAGAAAAAACAGCAGCAGCCATCATGGCCTCTGGGTGGAGGTGGACCCAGACGGATTCAGTGAGATAAATGTGCAGTGGCTTCTCCTGATCCTCATTGCCATTGCCTCTCCCTCTCTTTGGCCAAGAGAATAAGTGGAGGAGGCTGTCAGTAGGAGAATCAGCCACCACCATCTACTTCTCACTTGTCTGATCTCTCTCTTGGGGTCAAGAAGCCGTGAATGAGTGACTAATTTCACTACTCCTCAGACAGATGGTCAGCAGTGATCATGGTGAGGAGCAGCATTTATTGCTACTTTTTGCTTTGGATTGCCACCCTCCAGGTGAGAACTTCCAAGTTCTCTCAGAATTACAACTGATTTCCAGAGAACAGAGATCAGTTCCCCTGGAGGAAATGGCAGCCTTGGAAGGAAAATCTATGGAATCACATCCCCACTGAGATCCCTTCCCTTCCCAAACTCTGCCTTTCCCAGGGTCCTCCACCAAATCTCTAGGAAATTCCCAACCATAGCTGGCAAGTGCTGGATCACTCATCTCCTTTCTCTCATTCTGGAATAGGGCAAAGGAACTGGTGGGAAAGCATGCAGCAAATGGGAGCTGTTACTGCATCTTTCCACTGCCATTGCTACTCCCTTGTTAGGTTTTCCAGCTCTCCTTTCCCCACCACTGCTCAGTAGGGTGGCAAGAGAAGAAGGGGGGAAGGTGAAAACCCAGAAGTTTCAGCAGTACATTAGCATGAATCTGTAGGATCCCCACATAACTCTATTGTTTTACCATAGTGTTTTGGGGATCCTAGAGCATTGCACTGATTACATCAGGTTTTCACTGGAAGTGATATCGTTCTGTTGGCACGACATCATTCCCCTAATCCCTGCCCCCCTCCTTCTCCCACTGGTTGCCATCCAATGGCTGGTTACCCTATCCTTTGCCCACAAATGCTGATGATGACAAATCTGCGATATATAAAAATAAACACAAACACGGCTTGTTAACTGAAATGCTGAGCTAACTCAAGAGGACCTTCAGTCACTGCAAGATCATAAGAGTTACAAGACTTCTTAAGAGAGTTAACATCAATCTGTGGGAAGCTAGAAGCCCTTTTCAAACACTCCGAGTGTGTAGACTCAATGCATGGAGAAAGGATCAGCATTGCACCTGCTAGCCCTGCCTTCCTCTGACCTCTATGTGTTAATGTGATGTTTGTGCACAGACCCATCCACTCTTATTGAAGCACTGTGTGCCTCCTGTGGGTCAGCGGGTGCGAAGGAACAGTCTGCAGCAGGAGGGAGGAATCGGCAGAAGTCTTCCCTCCACTGCAGATGGAAAATCGGTTCTGTGGAGGAGCTGCTGCTGCAGTGAAGGAATGGCGCCTTAGGGTCCAGGCTGATGTGCATGGGATGTATACTCTGCATTTCTCATGGAAATGTCTACGCACATAGGGCTAAACAACATGTGGAGGTCTGGGCAGACCCTGCCACTGTGTTCCCTCCACTCACTGAATTTTCCTGCTTTGGAATGTCCGAAAAGGGACAATGCTTTTCTCAAAGAGCAAAATAAGCGGGAGCATGGTGTGAGTTCCATGCCAAATATGTATCCCAGCTATTACTGTTCAGAGCAAGTTATCACCACACTTTTCCATTTATAGATGGAAAGCTCCGCTCAGATGTGTATGTTTCTTGTCTCATGAATCAGGTTGTTTCTTTTTAACCCACCAAAAATATTTTGACTATATGTCAAATTAGGCAATGACTTAAGGATAAGCCAACCTGAGGAAAAAAAGGAGGGTGGATGCCATGTAGGGATTGATTAACACCTATCAAGGAATGTCTGGAGAAGATGTCTGCTTAACAATGGCATCGAATGGATGTGGAATCAATACAATACACACACAAGGTTGGGGAGGTAGTACTAGCAGACTGAAAAAAATATCCCTGTACTTTGATCAAGAAGAATCTGAAAATTAATATACTAAACAGACGTCTCTCTCTCTCTCTCTCTCTCTCCCACAAGGTTGCAAGACTTGATTACAACAGAGCAGGTACTAGCAGTTTTCCCTATCAGAGAAACAAGGTAGAAATGAGCGCTGTCACAACCTCTCTCTCCCCTTCTTATATACACACACACGGACAGTCACGTGCTGTTCTGCCTGTGCTTTCTGAAAAACGTAGGGAGCCCGCTCTATCGATATTCTGTACAAGGTTTTGACTTGGGTGGGGGAGACACACCAAGCGAGCGGCATAATTTTAAAATCAAAGAAATTCATTTCAGTAGTAAAAGGTTAACAGCCTTTAGGAGGAACACTTTTTAATCACTCTCGTCTAGACTCTATCACTCGAATCACCCGCAGCAGGAGTGAAATATGGCTAAACCCCCATCACCAAACAGCACCTAAAGACTGTTGTATTTAATCATGTCTGTGCACTAGTTATGGATTTTCATTATGATTCCCGATGCTGTTGCGCTGCGTAAAATATTAATATCCATAGTAATGATGCATGAAGCTTGGAGTGTAATTTCTTCACTCTTCTTGTCTGATATTAAATTGTTACCACTTTATCATTTGTGTAGAACTGCACGTTTCAATTAATCTTTCTGTATCAGCAGCCCTGATTAATATAGATCATGATTCATAAGCTTATCGTCACTATAGTTTTAACAGATCATTTATAAAGATCTTAAATTTCAGGGCCTGGGAGGCAAAGCCATTCTGTCCAAGGTTTTTTTCTTCCTTCCTGTTCCAGCAGGTTGCTCTATTCTCTTTCTTTCATACAATTAATTTTGATGGGGAGGGGGATTAGCCAGATAAAAATGGGACTCTGGCTTTGTATAGCTTCATTCAGGTCTGCCTGAAGTTTTATCCCATCTGCACTACAGGAATCCGTGTTTTAGGGGACAGCAAAGAACCGTCATTAGGGATGATGTGAGTTCTTCTAACCATTTAACCAGTGGCAGGTTAGACATTTGTTGAATTTTCAGGTTCGATGTTTTCTTCTGGATACTGTTTAGTCATTCCTGGATTAAGCACATAATTGCTCATTGATTAAAACATCAGTTTTAGGGGTGGGTGGGGAACACCCATCCCTGATTTATAAATTCTGATGACCCCACATCTGCTTGCAAATTCCAGTAGTTAATTTCCTCATCAATTAAAACTTTACACCTTCTTTCCAACTCAATCTTAAACAGATTTGCAAAGAGGTACCTCTGAGTTCAATCAAACTGACTTCAGGTAGGATTAAGGTGCCTGGATGTGAGACCTCCTAGGAACCACACATACACCACATAGAGTTGCATGGCAGAAGAAAGACAGGATATGTAAATGTAATGATTAAAATATTACACAATAATTACATTCAAACTTATTAGCATATGTATATCTACACTGTACCAGCAACCTTCAGGAGAAGTATCAATCACTGTTATCTTCAAGGCAATCCTCCTTCTCCACCTAGTGGTAACCTAAGGTTAGGTCTCCTACCTCTTCTATCTTCCCCTACCCTCAATAAGGTGCAGGGCAAGTAACTTGAAAGCAGCACCCAACGAAAATGCTTCCCCAGATACGCACCACCAAAATACTGAAGTTAAAATTAAATCCACATACCCAAATAATCTTATTTGAATTGTCACTTTAATTGCCACCTATTTACTACTGGGTAACAGACTACTGGGAAATACACAGTAGCCTTTTATTCGTTTATCACATCATGCAGCTGTATCTGCATGGAGAGATTACCATCTGTTACCTTCAACCAGATAACAAATCCAGCATTACCATGCCCACTTCTTTGGGTTTCCAAGAGGTTATAAGCCATTATGCTGCAGTGGTTAGAGCGTCAGACAAGCATCAAGGAGGCCCAGGTTGGAATCCCCACTCTGCTATGGAAACTTGCTAGGTGACCCTGAGTATATCACATACTCTCAACCTTACCTACCTCCCAGGGTTGTTGTGAGGATAAATGGAAAAAGACGAGAACAATGTACCACACTTTTCATCCCCATTGGGGAAAGGCAAGGTATAAATGAAGTACATAAATAAATAACTCGTGGGAAGGGGGGAGCCGGGGTTTGCCAGGTGGCTGGGTCAATGCTCCATGAAGTTACCCCTCCTCCCTGCAGCTATAACAACCAGATAGCATGCTTGCAAGCCACTGTCTGTTTCCACCTTCTCTATTTTAAGAGCAAAGGCTGATTCACACTAACAGTCCAGCTGGATCAGACCAACCAAGATCCATGTATACCAGCATCCTTTTCCCCACAGTATCTACTCAAAAGCTTGGAGGACTTGACAGCAACAACCCTCTCCTATTGTTCCCCCCACCCCTGCAAAAGTATTCAGATGCATACTCCCTCTGAGCCGAGCCTAGCAAATATCTAACCTCTCTGAATATGTTTAAGAACATATATTGATGGAACCTGGCTAACATATAAAGGGAGTCTAGATCTCAGAAATTTAAGTATAAGCATGATATAAATAAATGTGAGTTCTTTATGCAAACTGGAAACAAGATCATACTAATCATTTAGTACATACAGTAACAATTTAAAATTATAGTGAATACTTTGGTTCTTGTAGGTTATCCGGGCTGTGTAACCGTGGTCTTGGTATTTTCTTTCCTGACGTTTCGCCAGCAGCTGTGGCAGGCATCTTCAGAGGAGTAACACAGTGTTACTCCTCTGAAGATGCCTGCCACAGCTGCTGGCGAAACGTCAGGAAAGAAAATACCAAGACCACGGTTACAAAGCCCGGATAACCTACAAGAACCAATGAACTCTGACCGTGAAAGCCTTCGACAATATAGTGAATACTGTTCCATTTTTCTTTTTACCACATTGCCAGCTCAAATTGCAGGGAAGTACACCAGCCCCTCCACAACAGGTTTTTGATCAGTTCACAGTAAGGGCCTGCCGTTGGCATAGTATTGCCTGATGGGATCTGGAGATCCCCTGGAATTACAACTGATCTCCAGATTATAGAGATCAGTTTCCCCATAGAAAATGGCTGCTTTAGAGGCTGGACTCTATGGCATTATACCCGGAGCTCCCCAACACTCCCCCTCCCCAGGATCCACCCCCAAAATCTCCAGGAATTTCCCGACCTGTAGCTGGCAACCCTATGGATCAGCACCATCTCAGCAGTTAGAGGTTGCCAAGTCCCCCCCGGCCACTAGCAGGAAATGGGAGAAGGGTAGGGTTGCCAGATCCAGGTTGAGAAACTCCTAGAGATTTGTGGATGGAGCCTGGGGAGGACAGAGATCTCAGTGGGGTACAATGCCATAGAGTCCACCCTCCAAAGCATCCATTTTCTCCAGGGGAACTGATCTCTGTAGTCTGGAGGAGCTGTAATTCTGGGGGGTCCCTGGGTCCCACCTGGAGGCTGGCATCCCTATCAGCAGTAGCTTTGGGTGTTATTATTGTTTTGGGGAACTTGTTGGAAAAGAAAGTCTAATAGGGTATTTGGATGAGGTGTCAAATTAAACCTTCACAAATAATGTACTCTTTTTTATGGACTGGCATTAAGTAACCTTCCCCTGTTAAGTGCAAAGAAGTAATTTGCAATGAACTGAAACATGATGGTGTAGTTTTTGGCACTAGTGACAATGATTTGCCAATATTCAGGCTGCTCGATCATTTTTGAGGTGACTGGTATGAGGGGCAGGCTGTATGAGAATCCTCCTCTTCAATCAAAGCCAGATCAAGCCATGCTGAGGTCCTAAACTGCGTCCAGTCTAAGAGGCTACATAGCATTACCCAAAAAATGGTAATTTAGTAATTTTTAGTAATTTTTTTATATTTAGAGGCTTCTCATAATCTGGGACCCTAAACTATAGTTTACTTAGTTTGTACATAAATCCAGCTCTGTTTTCACTTTCACCCTTCTTAGAGAGACAACAGAGATTTCATTCAGGCTTCAGGAGGTGCTAAGCCAAGTCTGTGTAACCTTCATGACACCTTGCAAGTGGGGAAAAGCATTTCAGAAACGTGAAGTCATAAGATGCAGAATGTCCCCAAATGCAGGAGCATGGCCTCTCTTTGCACTATTCTATTAATCTTTCCCCACTTCCTGTTGCAATCATGTCCAAAGACCCAGCTAACAGCTGGATCTACTTGTGCTTGGTGTTTAGAAACAAATTACATGTCCAAAACAATTATCCAGGCGACTTCATTCCCCTGTAGTGTATTGCTTTAAGTAACCTGTCCTCTATTCTATAGTTTTCTGAGGTTTGGATTGTGTGGGAAAATCTGTGAGGTGTGGATGCCCTGGGTCAGATAGCCTGCTGTACCCTTCCAGATTTTTTGGTATGATCTCATAAAAAAAGACAATGCTAGGGAACCTCCAACTTGCGGCATCCTGCTTTATTGATAGAATACCAATTGTCATCATAAATTAGGAATCAGCTATATATAGGAAAGCATGTTGGGTCTGTTCCTCCATTTCAGCCGTTGCTTTTTTGAATAAGTCATGTTGAGTAATGTTTTGGAAGGGCATAAATATTTTCCCCATCATCCTTTAATTGTGAGAATGTTCACATTTTCCTCCATTCTATTCCTAACTAGGACTGCACTTTTGAAACAACTACTGGGGGGGGATTGAAGCGGGGGTACATTTTTCAGGGTTGTTGAACGTTCACATAAAAGCAACCTGTAATTTTGGCTCCATTCTATGAAAGATCAGCTCAAGTAGCCACTTCAGGTTTATTAAGGAAGAAGCATTTTCAGAAGTCATAACATTGGCTATGGACAGCTCCATGACTATCACAGCGGACAATTTTTACGATAACTGTAAGTACCCATGATTTGCAAGGTTTTATCTATGTCCTCATCACACCCCAGTGAGACCTGCAATGAGTTCAGTGTAGGGCAGCCTTTGAAGGCCCAGTTGGCCCAGAATGGCCTGGCGTGGTGTCTGACTGAAGCAGATTAGTGGGAACATGTGTCACCAGTTCTGGAAGAACTTCACTGGCTTCTATTTTTTCTGGTTACAGTTCAAAGTGCTGGTTCTTACCTTTAAAATCCTAGATATTCAGGGATCAGAGTATCTGAATACCTTCCTGCTCCCATATGAACCTGTAAAGATCTTCAAAACCTATGCTCTGCTCTGGGTGCCCGTCTGAAGTGAGCTCGATTGGTACCTACCAGGGACAGGGCTTTCTCAGTTGTGATGCTCCATATATGGAACTCCCTCCCTTCATAAGTTGCCCTGGTGCTTTAGCTGTTGAAGTTCATGTGTCGAGTGAAGACATTTTTATTCTCCCAGGCATCTGGCGAGAGGTAGATTAAGGTTATCTTTTCTATTTTTTATGGATTTGTCTTAACTGCTGCTCTTTTTAGAGGTGATTTTATTTGCCATTGTTGCTATTCCCTACTAATTGTATTGTATCATTGGTTTTAATGTCTTTTCTAGCAAGCTACCTAGGGAACCTTGCATGGGGGGTATCTAATATATTACATAAATAAGTATCACAGAGCTCTTGCACAAGCATGAGGGAGTTGCTGTGATGATCTTCTTGAAATAGCTTTGAAGCAGATTATTGAATCAGGACAAATGTCAGAGCAAAAATCACCCAGCCATACCCGGAAGGCACACTGAAGAGCTAACAATTAATGTGTGTGACCCCTATAATCTTGTTCACACACACACACACACACACACACACACACCATCCCTATTATAGGTTGGCTTGGCTCTGCTCTGCAAACAGCACAGGTATTTGTCAGTTGCTTGCTTTCCCCAGTAAGTGTAGAGCTACGTCTGAAATCTGTATAGTAAGGAAAAGCAGCCATTAGGCCGTAGACCCACACATATTACCGAGCAGCAGTGAAATACAGCCTAGAATTTGTCTTCAAAGATGAGATAACGTAGCTGCCTTAACAGCTGCACCTGTCATTTCCGAGTGACATATGGGGCATTGTGTTGGGTACATTTGCAGGGCAATTTTCCAGTTGGAATAAAAGACTTTCTGGGTTGAATATTCCTTGGTTTTTATCCCTCTCTCTAAGATTATTTATACATATACATTCTGCAAATATTGACTGTCAGCATATGCAATAGCAAAAAAATATATTGGACAAGGGAAGAAGAGCTTTCCTTGCCACTACAGGTTGCCCTTGGTTATAGGCTGGATGTTACAGAATGGACACCCGAGAAGGGAAGCTGGTTTTCCCCTTATGACCCAGAATTTAACTCTGTTTGCTGCATCGTAGGCATGTTTACTGTCAATTTGTCCCTACTGCATTCAGCATTGTTTGTTTCCAAGTACGGGTGCATCAGTTTGCAGCAAGGCTGTGGTTACCTCACTTAGAAAAGTAATAGGAAAAGTGGGGAGGAGAAAAAGCAGGATGAGAGCAGAATGGTAATGAATTATGCTTGGCATAGGAAACTCAGTAGGGCTCTTTTGGAAGCAGAGACAGAAGGGGGGCACACACCCAGATCTTTTTCCTTCAGTGCACAAAAATCCAGAGCCCAAACTTTTAAAAAAGGCACTGAATCTCTTTCATTCTGTCATTTTACTGGATCAGCCTTTTAGATCTTTCAAGTAAGTCCTCGTTCCATGTGTTTATTAGTGCTGTAGAAGTTGACAAGTATTTGGAATGCTGCAAGATGTTTCTTGTCACCTCACAGCAGCTGACTAAGCTCTGACGTTCACACGCATCATACAGATTTCCAGGACAAGAGCGATGTATCATATGGAAATTATGGCACAAGGGACCTAAAAGGTTTGGACTGTTCCCCTGAATTAAGCACAAATTTACCTGAACCATGTTACCAGCCTGCTGTTTCTTGGCCTTTTGGCTAAGATCAAGTATAAGAGTCATGTTACTCTCCTATTCAACAGCAGGGAGAGCAGGACGGGAAATCGTGCATCAAGCAAATGCTTAACAGAGGAAGGTAAACCTAATCTTATGGTCTTGCCTGGCAGACTTTCAAATCCCATATTGACAGCCTTGTCACTTGCAAAATTCTCCCTGAAGCCACTGCTTTATTTATTTATCCCAGTGCATACAATCAAATCTGAAAGATGCCTATCCATGGTTCTAGGCACCTTTGACATGCATTATAAAATATAACTCCATCCGAGACTCCCCATAAATCCATCTGCCATGCCTTGATGCCCTAGCATGACTGACCTTAAAGATGATAAATGCACAACCTGCTGCTGTTTGTTGACTCAGCTGAGGGTTAGGTGGAGCTCCTTAAAGGTGGTAGCAGCAAATGATGTGTGCAGGCATCATGGAAGAGGTGGGCCAGGACATTGCTATGCTACTGCACTGTGCATTTAGAATGTTTAGAATGTTGGATTAAGATCTGGAAGACCTAGGTTCAAATCTCAACTCTGCCATGAAGCTCACTGGACATGCTCGGGCTAGTCACTCTCCTTCAATTAACCTACGTCACAGGGATGCTGTGAGGATAAAATGGGAAAATGAGAAGCAGGCATAGTGTCCTGAGCTCCATGGGGCAAAGGGCAGGATTTTTTAAAGAAATGTTCTAGATAGATAGTACCATGGTAGTCTACAGTACTGGTTACTGAAGGAAGAATGGCATGCTTTGCATTGCCTTGCTTGTAGGTACTGAAATTGTTCCCATTGTTCTTCTATCTATTTCATTGCTTCACTGAGTTTTGTGTAAGCTCAGCACAGCAATTATACCATATGTTGTTAAATGGAGAGGCAAATGCTATCTCAAGTTCTATAATGTCTACAAATGACCGCCGCAAAAAAGCTACAAAGTTAAAAACAATGAAAGGCGTCCTGTGGAGCTATCAACTTTATTGTAGCATGAGCTAACACCAGCAACTTCATCAGATGTTTAGTTGAGAGGGGATATCTGATGTAGTGTTGCCATTTGGGAGGGAGAGTTGGCTACTTAGCTAAAGGACTGCTAACACTGTGTAGTCACCTGTGACTAGAAGGGCTGGATCAGCATTCATTTACAACAGTGCAAATCATTAAAAGCCCTCAATCCCAAAGACATTACTCATGAATAAAACTCTACTGAAATCAGCAGTGAGTAACTTTAGGATGACGGTCTTTGTCAATAGAGTGGTGCAGCCACAGAATCATAGAGTTGGAAGGGGCCATCTAGGCCAGCCCCCTGCTTAATGAAGGATAAGCAAAGCATAATCAAGGGCAAGAGAGGTCAAGGAATCTCAAATAGTAATGGACCTCTATGATGAATTTCAGAGCTATTGGCTTGGACCCTCTAGGTACAGCAGCAGCTCCTCCAAGAGAACAGCTTTTCGGTCTATAGAGGAGGGGAAGGAGATTTTTGCTGATTCCTTCTTCCTGCTGCAGATTCCAAGTCTGCTCCCCACACTGTTTCTTCAGGTCCACTGGCCCACAGGAGCACAATTTCAGGGAGCACAGAAGGCTGCAGAGAGAGTAGGAAGGTAGGGAAGTTGCCTTCCTCTAGTGCAAATCCACTCACACTGCTTAGGATCCAAGCCATAACCAGCACTTAAAGGTTATCATACACAGCATCTTCAGAAATCAGAGGCCAAAGATGCACCTCCAGAGGCGCAAAGCCAGAGGTCAGTCTAGCTGCTAGACTGACCTCTGGCTTTGAGCCTCTGGAGGTGTACCTTTGGCCTTTGATTCTCTAGCCCATCTGAAAGGCTCAGTCTCTATCTAGCCCTTCCTCCAAAGAGTAGATAGTTCTCCCTTCCTGCATTTGATCCTCATAACAATCCCCTAAGGTAGATTAGCCTGAAACAGAGTAACTGGTCCAAGGTAACCAACTAAGCTTTCTGAGAAGGGATTTGAACCCAGGTCTTCCTTGGTCTTAGTATGACATTCTAACCATCACACCATATTGACTTCTCACAATCTGATGAGCTTCTCATCTTAATAGTTATCTGTTTGTTAAATTAATTGCTAAGCCATCTCTCCCAAAGGCTCATAGTATACAATGCTGTTTAAAATGTATGTGTGACAAATGCAATGAAAAACTTACCTTAGACTATTAGTGTTGATCATTTTTTGCTTAGATAGATAGATAGATAGATAGATAGATAGATAGATAGATAGATAGATAGATAGATAGATAGATAGATAGATAGATAGATAGATAGATAGATAGATAGATAGATGGAGGGAGGGAGGGAGGGAGGGAGGGAGGGAGGGAGGGATATGTTGAGTTAGCCTTGATATGGAGCTTGCCAGCCAAATCCATGAGGAACACACTAACATGGCCTAAGCAGAGTTACACCATTTTACACTGTTCTGGATCCACTGACATCAGTGGGCTCAGAAGGGTGTAACTCTGCTTAGGATGGCACTGCAAATGAAACCGCCCGCAGTCCATTGAAGCTGAATCCTTCATTGGCTGTCTCAGCTCTTGCTACTCGGTGCCAAAGGGGGAGGTCGAGAGAGTGGGGAAACCTCTATTCAGTGCTTTCTTGCTTTAATCTTCTCTGCATTGGTGTCTGACTTATGGTGATAGGTAAATGGTGACAGTAGCAGGATAATACTTTAAGCTGCTAGCTATGGATCTACACAGGTGCTGTTCCAATAAAATGTTCAGTTGTGAATATGTTCGCTTTCCTCTTTCCATCTGGCATGACTGAGCAGCACCTCCTCATGATAACCTGCTTATCCCAAATAGGGAGAAGCCTGAGAAGGAGGGCCTTAACAAAACCAGGTCCCTTTCAATCTGCTATAATTGGTTGGTCTCCTCTGTACAGACGACCTCAAAACATACATTTAGCCAATCCTCTTTGGGCTGGATCAAATGGTTGAAAATGACTTGATAACACCCTGGGTCAACTTCTGCACTACACTGTCCCTGAACTGACATGATATGGCATTGACTTTGTGGTGACCTGTGAAAATGCATTTGTCTGTTGATAGCAGACTCATGGTACCCACTCTTGGAAGAAAAGCAGTCTTACTCATGAAGCCTGCCAACATCCTGATAGGCTGTCCAGTGCGGCCAGTGACTGTAAATCCAGCTATCCCTGGTGAATAACTTGTTTTAGACATTTGATTGAATCTATTTCCACATGCAGGTCTTTTATCTTGGTTGCACCGAAGTCTGTTGTCCACAGCATGCAGCTGTGCTCTAATGCACTAGACATTATGCATTCATAGCAATATAGTTTCTATGACTGCCACTGCATTGAGGTGACTGTTTAATGTTCAATCATTGCCCAACCCTTGAAAATCGAAGAACAATACTAGAAACAGGAAGGGATCAACACATCATTGGATATTGTGCTACCATAATCATTCACTTTCTGGATTTTTCTGTATGGACAGGAAAATCCTGGAGGTGAATGATTCCAGAAGAAGAAGAAGAAGAAGAAGAAGAAGAAGAAGAAGAAGAAGAAGAAGAAGAAGAACAACAACAACAACAACAACAACAACAACAACAACAACAACAGTTGGTTTTTGTATGCCAACTTTCTCTACCACTTAAGGAAGAATCAATCCGGCTTACAATCTCCTTCCCCTCCCCACAACCAACACCCTGTGAGGTTGGTGAGGCTGAGAGAGTGTGACTAGCCCAAGGTCTCCCAGCTGGCTTCATGTGTAGGAGTGGGGAAACAAATCCAGTTCACCAGATTAGCATCCACCACTCATGTGGAGGAGTGGGGAATCAAACCCGGTTCTCCAGATCAGAGTCCACCACTCCAAACCACCACTCTTAACCACTGCACCATGCTGGCTCTCAAAGTGGCCTTCAATATGTGTGCCTATATAAAGAGCATGGATGTCATGTCTCCTATGACAATTCCAGAAGGGTAGCCATGTTTGTCTTTTGTAGCAAATAAAACAGAAGTCCAGTGGCACCTAAAGGCTAATAGCTTTTATTCCAGCATGAGCTGGAGCATAGCCTATTATAAACTAGCTCCCAAAAGACTAATTCCTAACCAAAGTTTTTGGCATATGATCATGTCAGGTATATATACACATGTATCACTCTTGGTAGTGGCAGCATTAATCTCAAGGCAAGACTTTTCAGCCCCATCCTTCTAGAATCTGCACCAGCCCTGAAAAGCTAGCTTCCACCAGGTGCAGCAAAATGGGGGAATAAGCCAAATACCTTCACTACCACATCCTTCTACCAGTCGCCACCACCAGCGATCATCTGATGACAAGCAATCAACATGTGCAGCCACTCTAGGTGCAGGCTCAGCTTTTTAGTTGCTTAGTTGACCTGTATGTTGACCAGGGAATTTAAATCATGGTGTTAAATGCTTCAGCTTTACTAAGAGTTATCAGTGTAAGGAACACTAAAGAACTGGAGTCCATCTTGTAAAAGTACTGGGCGAGCAGCCTCAGGACTTCAGGTTTTTTAAATATAGCACTAGGTTCGTATCTAGATGCTAAATCCAGTTAGAGTTTGGAGAACGTTTCTGCATCTAGGCTACAGAAAATTGTAAGAGCCCCTGAGAGTGTCAGTCTGTTCCAATGGGACCAGTTATATCATAATTTCTATGCTTTGTGGAATAGATGTGTTCCCTTCCCTGTGTTTGGATATTGCAGGGGATTGTTAGCGTGCTCCTTCTCCTTGAATTCACAACAGTTGGCACGCTCTGAACCCCAAAGCATTCCTGCCTCTTATACCCAGCAATGCTGTTTCCTTACATCTTTATTAAACTCTATAGCCATTTTGATAGGGAAATTGAAAAGCAGAAGATATGAGGGACAACAAAAAGCCATAATTATGAAGATTCAATTTATTTTTAAAGGTTGCAGAAGGAGGAAAAAAATGAAGCAGGAGAAGAAGAAACCAAATTAATTTAGCAAGGAAGCATTGCATGAAATATTGTTGGCGCTTAATAACCATGCAAAGACAGATGATATGTGTGGAAAAATTAGTTGTAGGACCTCATAATAGTCTATTAATATTTTCTACAGGCACAGAAATCCTTTGCTGAATTATTGTGACAAAGTAATTTTTTTAAAGAGAGTTTAAAAATCTTCAAAAGGAAAGGACAGCAAGGATGTAAGCAAAGTGAGAGAATCCTATTCAGACGTGAGGCTCTGAGCCAGCCTTAATGGTGTTTTATCACCGCCTTCAGTTTTCCAGAGAAGTTGCAGACTATTTGAGACTTTGCACTCAAGGCTAACCGTTACACCTAAAAGATTTCAGGCAAACACAAAAGATTTTTAAGCATACATTTGGAACTGTGGTATGTGAGTGAGACAAACGTATGTTTGGAAGTGTAGGTATCTTGCAGGTGTATTAACAAGAAAGCCAGAATCTCCTGCAGTTCTCTGTTGAGTGTACATTTCATAGAATGAGTTAAAGATGCTCTTGGCCAGACTGCTTCTACAGTTTGGTGTTTAGCACACAGACACTGGGAAACCTGGCTCTGGTCCCTGATGTTTCAGAGTAGGCTCAGGCAAGTTACTTCGCTATGCCTTTATTCCTGTGCTTCTTTCTGCCATGGATCTCCAGTCTACTGACCATTTTTTTTGCTATGTACCAGTCTCTGAAGGGGTGGAAGCAGAGAAGAAGGTGGCTGCTGACATCAGTCTGTGTGGGCCAGAAGCAACTTCATCAGTTCCATCCAGAAGATGCCATGGAATCTCCTTTGATGGGAGGTTTGTGAAATCTTTTCTATTTCGGTATCAGCCAAAGGCAAAGTACAAGACTATATTTAAAACTAAATAAAGTATATTGGCTGTTTTCACCTGCCTGGGCCCTGGGCCCAATGAGTTTGTGATTAATAGGCCCTGGGAATCTGATACCATTGTCAACCAGAAGCCAAAGATGCCAGCCACTCTAAGATGAGCCTGGATGCTCATTCACTCACCATTTGGTTCACATTCAACTGGCTTGCCAGTTGTGATTATCACAGCTGAACGTTCAGCAAACCATTGGCCTGTGTTTGAACAGTTCGAACATAGTCAAGTACTTAAAAGTTAACTGCACATAAATGAACTCATACGGCTTTCTTGCAGGGCTCTCCCATGACAGCCACTGCATCTCCACTGACTGTGTCCCTTACGGCTTCCTAGCTCAGCATTCATTAATGCCACAGCCAAGCAAACTGTTCTGGTGTGGATGAATTCATACATGCATGTTCTCACACTGCCTCATGGGAATTGTAGCCCTGCCCTCCCCACAATCCACCAAATTTTTATTCTTAAAAGTTTGATCCATTAACCAGAAAGGGTATCGAAGGGCTGTGTTCTTTACCCATCAAACCAGCATGGCCCAATGTTGTTTTTTTTAAATATGAAAGGCAAGTGAATTGGGAGCCAGTGTGGTGTAGTGGTTAAGAACGGTGGTTTGGAGCGATGGAATCTGATCTGGAGAAACGAGTTTGATTCCCCGTTCCTCCACATGAGTGGCGGACTCTAATCTGGCGAACTGGGTTGGTTTCCCCACTCCTACACAGGAAGCCAGCTAGGTGACCTTGGGCTAGTCACAGCTCTCTTAGAGCGCTCTCAGCCACACCTACCTCACAGGGTGTCTGTTGTGGGGAGGGAAGGGAAGGTGATTGTAAGACGGTTTGATTCTTCCTTAAGTGGTAGAGAAAGTCAGCATATAAAAACCAACTCTTCTTCTTCAGTCTGGGGATATTCCAGGGATGCACATTCTCACACTGTCTCAAGGGAGCTTAGGAAACTGTATGATTCTTGACATGCATCATGACAAGAGCTGCTCTGGCTGGCTGCCTTCACATGCTCATGATTATGTAGCATATGAAATAACTCATGCAGGAAAGCCTATAGACATGTCTGTTGCTCAGGCACAAAGCTGTTCAATACAGTATTCAATCTGAACTTGCAGCTAAAACACTGAATCCATTTCAGCATCCTTGATGATGAACCTGGTTGGAAGCATATAACAAACACTACCAACATCAGAGTAACTAGGGTTGCTAGGTCCCTCTTTGCCATTGGCGGGAGGTTTTTGGGGTGGAGCCTGAGGAGGGTGGGGTTAGGGGAGGGGAGGGACTTCAATGCTATATCCATTTGCTAAAGCGGCCATTTTCTCCAGGCGAACTGATCTCTATTGGCTGGAGATCAGTTGTAATAGCAGGAGATCTCCCGCTAGTACCTGGAGGCTGGCAACCCTAGTAGTAACCTCTCACTGTCTTCTGTGGCAAAGTTATTCCCAGTTTGTGTCCAATGTAAGTTCCGTGTCCTCATGGAGGAGCTAAAGTGACTGACCTCACCTGAAGGGCTACACAGAGTTACATGGAAGGATGGTAGAATAATTGTTACCACTGGCCTATAAAGTCCTGGTCTAAACCACTGATCACAACATCTTTTTTTAATGAGAGAGGCAATGTGTGCCACGTATACTTTCTGCAACCAGCGACATTTGATTCACTGTAGAAAACTTCTATGGAAGTGAAGTGCTTTGGCACAGGGAAGACAAATCCCGTTCCCGGGCAGGGGATGAAGACAAGAAAGTACTAACACACTGAGATTTTCATTCAATTTGCAATTTGCTTTGCCTGATTTAAATCTACCATCTGACATCCAAATAGAATATGATAAAAAATGTTATTCCTCATCAATGTCCAAAAACATACATTGGTCTTTCAGTTTAAATAAAGTACATGACAATAAAATCAGCCAGAGCAAAACAAGCCCCAAACTGTCCATTTCACTCTTCCTCTCCCCATTTTAATCTTGGCTGCACCATCCATTCCCAGCCCCCTCCCTTCCCCTTTCTTTTTTCTTTCTTTAAATACAGTCTAATCCCGAGTGTGAACTGATGTAGTTTGTCTATTGGGGGGGGGGTGAAATCGCTCTCTCTCTCTTTCTGCCTTTTTTCCTTCTTCTTTCCTTGGCCCAGTTCATTATTTTTCTTTCTTGTCACTCAGTGTGATAGGTTGAACAGAAGTGCAGAGATGAGCACTGAAAACGGTGTCACAAGGCCTTAATCTAGTCTTTAATGCCTGACTTCAGAGATGTCATTTATCTTCTAACTGCAGCAGGCATCCACCAACTTTATCTCTAATAATATATTGATGGATTAAAAGGGTCGGGCAGGAGACCAGGCTGGAAAAATTGCTTATTGACATCAAAATACAGTGCCCTCAACCTGATAAACATGGAGGGGCTCGTGTATCTCCCAGAATAGTTGGTGTTGCTATAATTTTTTTTTCTTTCACGTGTTTCTTGCAGGTTCATGGGGTGGTCCAGCAAAATAAACAAATAGAACAAATAAAAAGGAAATACAGGTTCCCCCACCCCCTGCACTGACATAAGCAAGCATAGGCACAGATATTTCACTCAAGGTTCCCCCCCCCCATATTACTGTGCACCCGTCATTAGTGTTTATTTATCATATTATGTGTCAGATTTCATAGCAGTGTAAAAAAAGGAAACAGCTACCCTGTTTTAGTAGGCTGGAAAAATAGGATATTAGAACTTGCCATAAGATATATGGCAGCCTCCCTTAATAGTGACTCATTATGCTTTTACAGACTATTCTTTCTCAAAGGCTATAAAAGCCTGGAGCTGTCTAGTAATCTCAAAGGCTGAAATTCATCCCACAGTACACACTACTCAAGCAAGGGCTTTCTTTGGAGAATTAAGCGGGGAGGAAAGAGAATTCAATAGAGGACTTTAGCAGGAAGAATAGTCCTGCCTCTTTTCTCAGTAAGCTACCACAGTTCTGCGCTACCAGAAACTAGAAGTTCTGAAAGCACACATCTCCTTCGATGGTGTTCGATGTTCACAGATGGTGCAAAGTTCTTCAGTGATCCCCGCAGGTCAAAAAGCAACCCAACAAACACTGAAACCCCTAGATATGTCCTATATTAGAATGACATCTTGGGTTGGGCAAGCACCATGACCTGTAAGTTCAGTTCTTAGATCTGATCTGTTCCTTGCGAAGTAAATGCTTCATCCGGTAGGGCTGTCAAAAAAAAAAAATTCGGTACAGTTCGGATTCGGCCGAATTTGGCCCTTGTGGGTTCGGTACGTGCCGAAGTCCGAACTCCCCCACTTCTGATCCGTTCAATTCGGCGGGAATTCAAAGTTCGGAAAAAAATTCGGCCAAATAAAGCCATTAAAAACACAACCGCGCCTTTCCGCGGCTCTGGGGGGGCATTTTTGGGCTTAGAGGTCCCAAACTTTTGGCAGAGCTTCAAAGGACGTTTACTGAAAGACTCCCCAAGTTTTGTAAAGATTGGGTCAGGGGGGGGCTGAGATATGGGCCCTGAAAGGGGTCCCCCCCACCCTTAATGTTGTGCATCTCTCAGCAGAGCGTGCCTCCCACGCACAAAGCTCCCAGCCCGACAACAGCGGAGAAATTAGCAAAACAACTGCAAACACAACCTTGTTAAACAACACCTTTGCAACACACAACTGAAACCTCCCCCCTCAAACCAGGGAGCGAGAGACTCGAGGGGGAACACACACCCCAGGCAGAACCGACGAAAGCCCCCTTTGGCTTCCCCCCCACCCACAGAAACTGCTCCCTCCCCACACACACACAGACTCTGCTTTCCCCCACACACACGCACATACACAGGAGAAAAATTATAGATTAAAGCCCCCAAAGGGGTCTTACTGTGGCTGTCTTCTGTTCCATCAGGACGGGCTGTAATCCAAGATGATTCCAATTAGGCACGGAACGTTTTGCTCTGGAGAGGAGATGCACACAGGATCGGATCGGCTGCCCCATTCATCCCAATAGGGGAAAGGGGAAAGGGGAAAGCCCATATCTCGGGACCCCCTGACCCAATGTTCACAAAACTTGGGGGGTTCCTTAAGAAGCTTAATCTAAAGTTCCAGTGAAAGTTTTGTGTCTGCACCCCCAAAAATGCGCCCCCTGCAGCCATGGAAAGAGAAAAGGGGGGGAGGTGATATTTCTGCCCCCACTGAACCCATCTTTACAAAACTTGGGTAGTATCTTAAGAATAATTCACTGAAGCTATGCTAAAAGTTTGGGGGCTATATCCCAAAAAAAGCGCTCCCTGAAGCCACATAAATGGAAAAGGGGGGAGGGAAAAGGGGGAGAGCCCATATCTCGAGACCCCCTGACCCAATGTTTACAAAACTTGGGGGGTATCTTAAGAACACTGGTCTGAAACTCCGCTCAAAGTTTGGGATTTGTACCCCCAAAAATGCGCCCCCTGCAGCCATGGAAAGAAAAAGGGGGGAGCCCATATCTCGGGACCCCCTGACCCAATGTTTACAAAACTTGGGGGGTACCTTAAGAAGCTTCATCTGAAGTTCCAGTGAAAGTTTTGTGTGTGCACCCCAAAAAATGCGCCCCCTGCAGCCACAGAAAGGAGCGAATGTGCACAAGCACCCCACACACACACACGAGGATTTCGCTCTCTCTCTCTCTCTCCCTGGCCGGGCCGCACATCAGCTGATTCCTCCAGTACTCAATCCTGACTGATTGGCCAGAAGAAGACCCAGCTTGCCCACCGATTGGCCGGGGGAGGAGAATGCTGCTTACTGACGGTTATGCTGCTTACTGACGGCCGAATTGGCCGAATTTATTCGCGAACTCCCGAACTCGCTGAATTCGCCCCCCCCCCCGGTTGCCCGCCAGTTTTGAGTTCGGATCCGTCCGAACAGAAAAGCACCGAATCAGGGGAAATTCGGTTGATTTTCAGTTCGGACCGAACCGAATTGACAGCCCTATCATCCGGCATGGATTCTTTAGTTCAGAAACTCCAAAGCTTCTTTTCAATTTTTTAAAATACTGTCTTTCTGCCTTCCCGCACACCCTCCCCAGCATCTTTAGTTTGACCAGGTAAGAGCATTTTCAGTATAGAAAAGAGATGAGACATTACCAAATTTCACTAGATTAGAGTCCACCGCTCATGTGGAGGAGTTGGTTTTGATATGCAGATTTTCTCCATCTTTTAAGGAGAATCAAACTATCTTACAATCTCCTTCCCTTTAGGAAAACCAACCCAGTTCTCCAGATTAGAGTCCACCACTCTTAACCACTACACCATGCTGGCTCCCATCGGAACAACCATAATGCACAGTTCTCTAAGCGTCTAGGGATGCATGCAGAGAAAACTGCTTCTACATTCATAGGGCCATAGCAGGATCATAGCATTTGCGTTTGGGGTGAGTCAACATAACTGTGTAACCCATGGACTATCAGAGATATCTGATCAAGTTGACCATCCACCTACTGGATTTAATGATGTCAAACTCAAATCCTCCCTTCCTCCTGCTGGTGTTAACAGTGCTGCTGTTGATGAAGAGGTGCCTGCGAAATTGTCACTAATACCAATCAGACACCATTTATGATGAAAGATCAACTCTGGAAACGGGGCGGGGGGGGGCTGCCACTGGCCTTTGATGTTGGTTGGTGGGTGGGTGGGCAAGTGGAGAGCAGCAGCTCAAGTGGCTCGCGGGGGGGATCAGCATCGGTTTGCAGAGTCTGGGTTTTGGGGGGTGTCGTTTGCAGGTGGAGTTTGCAGGTGGGAGAGGAAAGGGGGAGGAGGGAAGGGTCTGCTTCAGTGGGAGGGGTTCGGGTGGGGACCAGGCCTCGCTAGGGTGGGAGCTGCCCCCTGGGGCAGGGGGTGGGGTGGGGTGGCTGGATTTGTGTTCCCTCCTTTCTGTCCTGGAAATAGGGAGCCAATATCGGAGCAACTGGGAGGAGTGGGTTGGGAAGGTCGAGGAGCTTGTATTGGGAGTAGCAAGAAGTGCAGGAGGTCCTGGGGGCGGTTAGCCATGTTCTGGGCATGGAGTAGGGGTCACTGGAGGTGGGGGGGTAGTTGTGAATTTCATGCATTGTCCGGGGCTATAGGACCCTGGTGGTCCCTTCCAATTCTACGATTCTAGGTCAGAGTCTGAAATTGTGCCCCCTATCAGAGGAGAGGCAGGAGCTGTCCCCAGAAAAGGCTGCTGGGGGGTGGGGGGGTCTTCACCAGTTAGAGGTAGGGGCTGCTGAAGGAGAATCTGGTCTGGGAGGCGATGTGACAGTCAGCATCCATTTGGAGAGAGGCGGGGTCAGGGTTCTTCTGGGTAAATGGGGTCAATGAGTGTGAGAAGCCGCATTTTGGGGGAGGGCCTTATTATTTGTTACATTGGCGCTCCATACTATGATTATTGGCAATTTGCCTGGGAAGGGGCCATGGCTCAGTGGTAGAGCATCTGCTTGGCATGCAGAAGGTCCCAGGTTCAATCCCTGGCATCTCCAGTTAAAGGGACTAGGCAAGGAGGTGATGTGAAAGACCTCTGCCTGAGACCCTGGAGAGTCACTGCCTGTCTGAGTAGACAATACTGATAATGTTCCACCTGTCAAATCCCCCATATGGTTTTTATTTTTATTTTTTCTTCCTCAGTCAACTCCAAAACTGGATGCTAACACCATCTAGGGAAGGAGGAACAGACTGAAAGGGGATTGGTAGGCAATAGTCAGGCATGGATTCTCCCAACTGCACTTTTCTCTCCCTTCCCAGTTCAAGAACTCTTTATTTTGCTTCTTTAATGTGTTTACTCCACCTTTCTAACAAATAACTGATTTAAAAACAAAGAGGTACAGAGAGAGAGGGGAAAATGCTTTTTGCAGCAAGAATTCCATTCACACTTTCAAACAGTAGCTACACATTGCTATGGGGTCAGGGCAAATAGGCCTGCTGCGTGGGAAGTTGGGCATCTTCAACTGTACTTTCTAAAAATATATTTTGCACACACCCTTAGAAGTGCTGTTCTCCCCCATCTCATAGGCATGCAACCTTTGACTTTTCAGTGCCTTCATTTTCTGCTCTCATATCCAAATGGCTGTCAAATGTTGCATCTCTTCCCTTTTCATTGTCTCCAAACTGTACCCTTCACTTTCAGGCATTTTAAATTTTCTGGGATTTATTTTTTTTGTCAGACAAAGCATGACAAAAGGCATTAGAATACTTTCCCAAATGCAACTCATGCCTCTTTTTTCCCTTTTGTTGTGTTGCCTTTGTTCGCAGTATGTAATTTCCAAAACATTGAGTGGCATATATCACCTCCAAACAACCCCTAAGAATCATTGCTTGCTGGTGGGTGACAAAGAAAAGGAATACTTGAATTGCAAGCTTCCAGCTCCAGAGGGAAAAAAAAAAGACAGTGTGCAAATAAGCTAATATCTTTTCATTTTCTGTTCTTGTATATTATATATGTTAGGAACCAGGGATGGTTACACTGCAGAGGTTATGATGCCTTAATACAGAACTGGCCAAAGATAAAACTGCATAACATACAGGAACTGCTGTACATTATATATAGAAGTTGAACAGGTTGATCTTAGAATCTGCAGGCAAACACGCAGTGCCAAGAATGTAGTGATTACAGACCAAAGCATCAGTGTCAACTTTATGGTGACCTTGTGCTTGTGTGACTCAAGAAATTACTGGATGGGCCCAGTGCAAATTAGGGATGCTCAAATGAGTTCAGTCCATGTCCTGATCGCCACTCATAATCTTGCCACTAATTTATCAACAAATATTGAGATCTCATCGAACCACTCACTGGAGTGTGCTGGGGGGTGGGGGTCTCACTGAGCACAGCACACATGCATGCAAACCCCATGTTCAATGGATCTCATGCTGCTTATAATATGAGTAGTAAATATGAGTAGTAAAAGTAACTCAAAATTAATCAGAAAGAAATCTTTGCAAACTGACAACACCTTCAACATGAGTAACTTCCACTACCCGTGGATAGGGTTGCCAACCTACAGGTGGTGACTGCCGATCTCCTGCTATTATGACTGATGTCCAACCAATAGAGATCAGTTCACCTGGAGAAAATGGCTGCTTTGGCAATTGGACTCTATGGCATTGAAGTCCCTCCCCACCCCCAAACCCCGCCCTCCTCAGGCTCCATGCCCCACGTCCAGTCACAGTCTGTGCCAGGGTGTGAGTGGAAGTTGAATGCTGCACTGGATTGATGACTGGAGCTGTGCATCTCTTCGAAATAACAACTACATACACAAGTGCTGTCAAGTCACAACCGACCTATGGCAACCCCAGCCAGTAGCTTTCAAGGCAAGTGAGAAACAGAAGTGGTTTGCCATTGCCTTCCTCTGCAGAGCCTTCCGTGGTGGTTTCCCATCCAAGTACTGACCCTGCTTAACTTCCAAGGTCTGACAAGATTGGGATATACCATGCTGCCTTCCCTCTTGAAATAACAGCTAAATAATCCTTATTTTAAAAGATAAAGGTAAAGGTCCTCTGTGCAAGCACAGGGTCATTCCTGCCCCAGAGGGTGACATCACATCCCGACATTTTCTAGGCAGGCTTTGTTTACGGGGTGGTTTGCCAGTGCCTTCCCCAGTCATCTTCCCTTTACCCCCAGCAAGCTGGGTCCTCATTTTACCGACCTCAGAAGAATGGAAGGCTGAGGCTGTTGTCGCACTAGGTATTCCCAGCGATGTATCGAGTTTGGAAATGTTATAAAAAACATCGCTTTAAAAGGGTTTTGGATGCCACGGTTAAAAAATGGTTGGAAGACACCTTCACAGCTAAAAAGGCCAAACAAAGTGTGAACAGTATTTTTTATAACAGTTTCAAACTCTTAATACATCAGTGGGAATACACAGAAAGTGCGAACAGTATTTTTTATAACATTTCCAAACTCTTAATACATCACTGGGAATACCTGTGTGGTAACAGCCTGAGTCAACCTTGAACCAGCTACCTGAAACCAACTTCCGTCGGCATCGAACTCAGGTCATGAGCAGAGCTTGGACTGCAGTACTGCAGTTTACCACTCTGCGCCATGGGGCTCCTAAATAATCCTTATTTAGTAGCTTTAAAATATACATTTGAAAATGGCCATTGCCCAGAACACAATGTGCTCACTCCTTGGTTGAGAGACACTGGGGCACAGAGGTGCATATGTAGGGGAGCAAAGACAGGTGTTCAGCAAGAGGCATTTGGCCTAACCAGGAAACCTTTCTGCTGTGGCTGGTCTTGCTGCTACCTCCAATGGATGGAGTACCATTGAGCTAATCAGATGAGTGGGCTTCACATGTGATTAGCCTTTCACACAACTGCTTTCTGTGTGGGAATAACCATAGCTGTGACATGGAAACACGAATGTTCTGGGTAAAAGATTATGCATATTGCAGCTGCATATGCACCATGAAACATGCACCGTTCCCATGTTGCATCATCCACACAGCATATCCTGGGCATGAAGAAAGCAGCTGAATGCAAGTACAATGTAACATCTAGGGCTGTTGGGGGAAAAAATCGGTCCGGTTCGGATTCGGCCGAACTTGGCCCGACTTGGGTCCGGTTCGGCCGAATTCCAACCCCCCCCCCCGTTTGGGAATAACAAATTCAGCGGTAAATTCGGCATTCCTGAACAAATTCGGTTTAAAGACCCCCCCCCCACCCGGTTTCCCGGGAGTCCCGGGAAACTGGGTGGAGGGGTCTTTAAAGTGCTCCTGCCCCCCTTCCCTGGACTCCTGGGAAAGCGGGCAGTGGGGGTTTAAAGTGCTCCATGCTGCCTGGGCAGGCAGTGCAGAGCAGTTTAAAGACCCGCTGCCCCCCTTCCCAGGAGTCCCAGGAAACTGGGCGGGGCGGTCTTTAAAGGCAGGATTTATCTAGCGATTGCCGGAACCCGCCGAATTCGGCGCGTCCTTTTCCTGCCTTTTTTGAGTTCGGTTCCATCCAAACTGAAAACCACCGAATCGGGGTAAATTCGGCTGTTTGTTTGGTTCGGACGAACCAAATCGACAGCCCTAGTAACATCTGAACAGGGTTCTTGTCATCACTCTAAAAAGGGAAAATACTGAATCTGTTTATTTATTTGTTTGTTTCATTTATGCCCCATTCTTTCTCCCCAATGGAGACACAAAGTGGCTTACATCAGTTTCCTCCCCTCCACTGTATTCTCACAACAACTGTGTCAGGTAGGTTAGGCTGGCAGTGTGACTGGCCCAAGATCACCCAGCAAGCTTCCATGGTAGAGCGAAAATTCGAACCTGGGTCTCTCAGCTCCTAGCCCAGCCCTCTAACTTCTATACCACACTTGCTCTAGAAATGTCACACTGAGAAATCTAGTTGCTACATAGTATCACGATGTTATCCTAGCTACTGTGTGGTCCCTGATATGTAGGGATTACCCACAAAACCAATGCCAGAAAGCAGAAAATACAGTAATTATAGCAAAAAAAAATGTCAAAAGCAGCAGCACACTGCAAGAACAATGGAACCAAGCAATAAAAACCTTTGCAGAAATGTTCCCCCCACCTGGGAATATTTTTGCATACTAAAAGCACTTCTTTAAACCCAAAAATCAAAATGGGAGAATATTTAGCAGAACCTTTTGCCAATACACAAACCAGCCTTTGGTGCATTCCTCCTCCCCCCAACGGAGTTTCTTATATATTAAGCAGACAGCATTAGCATCCCCATCTCTGTAGCAACTGACAATCTTCCCTATCCTTGTTTTCAAAGAACTGAGATTCTAGCTGCCAATCACCAGCAACATTTACTAGCAGTCAGTAAAACTTCCTGCATTGAACTGCTGTCCTTGAATGTACAAATATAATCAGCCCAGGCCTTGAAGATAAGTTGGCTACAGCAGCCTTAGAATGCCTGTTATTCACAAAGAGCAGCATCAAGAAAGGGGGGAAAGGCAGACACAATAACATTAACAAATGCTGAAATGCCTGATGACAATGCCTAACATTATCAACATGTGGTTATGTCTAGTGAATACTTGATTTGTTTATTTATTTATGCGCTATATTTCTATACTGCTTCTCATTGCTAGTAGTGGTTTGCAGAAAAACAAGCAAATTAAAACTGGCCTTAACAAAACACTAACACAATTAACCACCATTTACACCAAGGCAGGGGAAAGCCTGCATGAACAATACAACCTTACTCCACATATCCTCTATTTTATTTCTTTTTGCTTGTTTTTTTTTAATTGCCAGTGAAATATAGAAATCCCAGTCCAGAAGTTTGTGCATGCCAAGAGTTTTAGAACATTTCTCAATCACAATAAGGAGATTTCAGGAATCCTGTTTTTCAGCATCCAATGGCTGATGGAACAAGTATCAAGGCATGCAGACCTTTGCACACACAAAAGGGGGGGATGTGAGGAGATTATTTTCCTTCTCCTCCAGTCCCACACCAGTATTTACCTCAGAGAGAAATATGACACAAGAGGCTTTTTAACTTAAACAGACAAAACAGAGATTGATTTTCAAGGAAAAGGCAGAAATTGGAGGGAAAACTCAGAGTCAGGTTCATCTACATAAGATTACTTCAGAGAGATATCTTAGATATTTTCTTCACTCAAGTTCCTTCAGTTCTTAGTTTCATGCTTAGTTCCGTCTCTCAGAACTGTTACTCAGATGCAGACTCTCAGACTCTGTCCCCAGCCTAGCTCACAGGAGCGAAGGAAGTCTGAGTTCCTTTCCCTCCTCAGAGAACTCACAGAAGTTTGGGGAAATATCCAAAATCCCTCTTCCAGTTCTCTCTCTGATTATCCCACACCAGTGGCTGTAATCCTCCACACCTCCCTGCTACCGGAATAGCTCTACCTCAGAGACTAATTCCCCTTTGTGACCTGAGACTGGGCCCTCTCTAACCCAATTCTCACTCCTGCCACTACCACAGGTTGTATATGTCAATAGCTTTGGCTTTATCAGAACCCCTCAGGTTCACAGGGTACAGTCTGGCTTCCGCTCAGTCTCGCTACCAAGCTTCCAGTCTATCACAGCCTTCTCTGGCTGGTCCCAAGCTTCGACTCCTTTCACAGCCCTCTATCCAGGCTGGGTCCCAAGCTTCGACTCCTTTCACAGCCTCCTATCCAGGCTGGGTCCCAAGCTTTGAATGCTTTCTGTCTCTCAGAGCTCAGAGTGTCAGCTCTCTGGCTCCGCTCACTCTTGGTCTGTCAGCTCTTACTGCAGATTAACCCCTTATGCGTCACAAGGGGGGGACCTTCTGGTTCTGTCCAATTAATTCCTCGCCATATTTCAGCCCTATGTGGCCATCTCCAAAACGTGCAGGAATGTTCCAGATGATATTGGCCTTCAATTCACAAACAATTGGTTTTCCCATCTTCCACTTCCATTTGCTCTTTCCCAACAAGATTTACTCATTTACTCAAAAGTTGATTGACATCTATTTGTGAATTTGGAATGAAATCTGTGTAAGTTGCTGATTGGTTTCAGTCTTGTGAAGAGAGGAATACAATACATCACCTTGCTCTCATTGCTCATCTCTATGTCCTGTCTTGCGACTTTGTATTCGATTCCCAGGGCCAAGTTTCTTGCAGCCATTTTAGCTAGGCTAGCTCAGCATTCTGTGGCACACAAATCATTTATGTTTTATCTGATGAGGATCGCTATGTCACCTATATGATGTCACTGGATGTATTGGGAGCCAAGAAGCTTGGTGCTAAATTCTCGCCTTGATACAATCTATGTTATGCCCTAGTCCTGACAATTTTAAAAACACTTTTAACCCTGCTGTGTTTTCTTTTATTGTTATATTTATTATTGCTTGGGCAGTTTTTTGTTATATTGTTATGGCCTTTGGCCTTACACAATAAATTTTACCTACCATCACCTTGCTCTCACTGCTCTTTCCATGGTTGGGAGGTCAGATTAGATGTGGGCCCAGTGCACCTGCCCCACAAGGCCTTTCCTTTTTAGTGACAGGGCAGCTCAGCAAGGGTATATCTCCTGCAGTGGTTCCCCTGGCATGAAAGTATGCTATTTATTTACTTTATTTACAGCCCACCTTCTCACTGAAGTTCAGGACAGATTACACTGTGAGAAGAAGGAGGAGGAAGAGGAGGAGAAAGAAGAAGAAGAAGAAGACGACGACGACACCCTGTGAGGTAGGTGGGTCTGAGAGAGTTCGGAGAGAACTGTTATTAGCCCAAGGTAACCCAGCAGGCTTAATGTGTAGGAGTGGGGAAACTAACCTGGTTCACCAGATTAGAGTCCGCAGCTCATGTGGAGAGTGGGGGATCAAACCCGGTTCTCCAGATTAGAGTTCACCCAAACCACCACTGTTAACCATTACACCATGCTGGCTCTCTAAATGAGAAAGAAGTAAATAATGGAAGATCTGTGTGCATCTTGGAACTGTCACTGTCCTTTGGATTGGGGGGGGGTGGAGCAGGAGTACCAGTTCTGGTGACACATGGCAACCAAGCGTTTGGGTAAAGAAGTCCTTCTTCACAAGTGGAAGAGGCTAGTGGAAATTCTCTTTTTGTATTAGAGATACATCTCATCTAGTAGTTCAAATGTCAAATATATTGTCCATTCCCCCCAAGCCTGGAATTTGGTGGCTAAGGGTATAACCAGATGTGCAGGTTCCTGCAGCTCCCAGCACTTTTTTCAAAGCATTTTTCCAAGCCAGTCCAAATTAGACCCCCTCATGCCTAATAATAAAGTTTCTGATTCCAGCATCAAGAGTTTATACATAACATAAAAATTACAAGAAATTAAAGACCCATAAAGGCATTACTAGACCATGATAGCCATGGAATAAGATTGACAATCATATTATAAAAATATTTTAATATTATCTAAAATCTATGTGTTACAAAACTCAGTAGATAAGGAAGCCTTGTGTCACTTAAGCCTGATAATCTGTTTGGGGTTTGCTGCACCTCAGGAAAAAGGGGATTTTGAAAAGTAGAGATGGCATTTCAGTGACAACTGATGCCAAAGGTGGGTGTTCCTAGCAGATTTATATCCAGACTTCCCTTGAAAATCTCCAAGAAATATATTCTTCAGCCTCCCTTGCTCATTTTGCTTTTAAGGGTGTTTATGTTAAGAGTATTTCTTTTCACCTGTTACTTAATTCTTACAGTTGTGCTCTTTCAGTCTGCTAGGACGCATGCACTCAGTGGGAGGTGTTGCTGTGCCAGTGCAGAAACATACATTGGGACATTGCTGGTTTCCTTTCATAAGAACACAAGAAAAGCCATTCTGGATCAGACCAAGGCCCATCAAGTCCAGCAGTCTGTTCACACAGTGGCCTCTAGGAAGCCCAAAAACAAGACAACAGCAGCAGCATCCTGCCTGTGTTCCACAGCACCTAATATAATAGGCATGCTCTTCTGATACTAGAGAGAAAAGGTATGCATCAAACACAGACCCTTTAAAAATTAAAAACCAAATCAGAAAATGCAAAGCAATTATAAAACAAGCCAAGATAAAAACACACAAAAACAGTCAAAACAAAGCCAAGGAAAGCTATTTTTAAAAGAACCAGAAAGAAGAGGAAAGGCTCCCCCCCCACACACACACACACACAACCCCCCAAATAAACAAAACAACAATAAAAACCACAGAAAAACTTGAAATAATATTTTAAAACAAGCAAATTAGAAAAAACAAGTTCTGAAGATGTCCAACAGGAAGGCACAGAGGAGTGGGGGTGTCCAGCAGGCAGCACACTCTCCAAGGCAGTGACCAGAGCAGTGGTAGCAAAAGCGGCAGCAGCAGTCCAAAAGATCGAGCCATGAAACCGAGTCCAACTGCTTCCTCCTTGCCCATGCTCAGAGAGTCATGGAGAGATGAGAGAATCATCTTGATTGGGCAGACAGTTCATGCTCCCCGTAAAGTCTGGTCCCATTGCCTGGTACAGCTGCCTTCCCACCCTCCTCCTGTTGCTAAGGTTGCCAAGTGTCTGGTATTGACCTGGACAGTCTGGTATTTTCACTGGCTGTTGGGGGTGGGGAACTGAAACAATACCGGACATATTTCTGCTGCTGCATGCTTGGGCTGGGTGTTCCTCTTAGTGCAAACAGCGTACTTCACACTGTTTGCGCTGGGAGGAGGCTGCACTGAGCCCAGGCACCAAACAGCAGCTACTGCTTCTTCGCAGCTGGGCTGAGTGTGTCTGGCATTAAAAAAAACAAAAACTGTCAATCCTACCTGTTGCCCAGGAGTCCTGCAAACTTGAAGAAGGAGAAAACAGAAAAACAGCCCTCAGAACCATAAAGTGCCTGCCTCGAACATTCCCAGATATACCCGAATATTTCTGGATTTTTCGGGACACAGTTGATAAATCCTGAATACTATCTATAAATACGAATATACCCAACAAGTACTGGTATTTTTCAGGTGTATACTCGAACCATAAATATCTGAGCTCACATCCCTAATACTCTGCAAGAACATGAGCTGGACTGGTTGTAGAAGAGAATGGGAGGGGCTGTGTTGGAGAGGGGCTGTGGCCCAGTGGTAGAACATCTGCTTGGCATGCAGAAAGTCCCAGGTTCAACTCCTGGCGTCTCCTGTTGAACGGACTGGAGACTAGGCAAGTAAGTGATGTGAAAGACCTCTGCCTGAGACCCTGGAGAGCCGCTGCCGGTCTGAGTAGACAATACTGACTTTGATGGACCGAGGGTCTGATTCAGTAGAAGGCCGCTTCACGTGTTCATGTGGGAAGGAATTCAGGCTGGATTTCTCTTCCTCTCCTTCCCAAACAGCTGCTGTGCAGCTAGGCACTGTCAGATATGCATGCACAGCTGAAGGCAGGCAGCCCCACTGCAGTGGGTGAGTGTCTCTGCACCAGGGCCAATAGATTTAGTATTTTTATCTCTAATTTTGTCTGTGCTGACAGTCCCACAAGGACCAGCTATTACTAAGTAGCTCCCACATACAGCAAAGAAAGGTGAAACAAAGAACACAAGATCCAGAGAGCATGATTGTCCCCCAGAAAGTATGAATTCCCCGTTTCTAACAGCACTGAAAGAAATTCTTACATTTCCTCCAAGGTAAGAGGTGCATTCATAGGTGTCCTGTGATGACTGACAGAATAACAGTAGTACCAGCAATATCTTCAGAGCTGTCGCCATGTTGGCAGTGAAGGGTAAACAACAAGGTGCCTGAAGTAGTTCCATTGTTTGTCAATGCGTGATGTGCAACCCTGTGTGTTTCATGTTAATTTAGGGTGCACTCCAGCTCCCTTTAAAAAAAATGGGAATTGCTGTTTTGATGGCAGCTGAGCAAGATTTGGCCCCTCAGGAGGCACCAAGGTGTTTTGTGACTGTCAGTGCACCTTTTCACACAGCTTTTTTTTTTTCTGAGAGAAAACAAAACAGTATTCTGGGAGAAAACAATAGGAGATCAGGGGAATGAATGAGATCAAAGTTGAGGGACAGCTTGTTCTGTGCCAACGTGTGCCCGTGCCAGCAATATAGCCAGCCTTGATGGGCTCTTCCTCTGCTGTCTCCCGTGAATCTCTTTATTTTTTTTTCTCTTTTCCTCATTCTGCCTTTGCTTGCATTTCAAGGTTAAAAAAAGTCAGGATACAATAGTAAATATGTAAGATTAGCTCCTAAAATATGTTAGCAAGTGAAAGCTAAAGAAAGCCAAATGATTTTAGAAAGGCTTTCTTGAAGCTCAGAACACAGACAGTCCTTTTGATCCTTTATCTCGCCGTAACAAAAAAGCACCAAATGAGATACATATACATCTATACACATAATATATGTGTGTGTTTGTGAGTATTTATATAGGCTCTGTGTGAGTGAGGGAGTATGTGTATTTTAATTCACACAAGCTTTCCTTTCTTTAAAATACTGCAAGAAGCTTTTTTCCCCAGAAGATTTCTTTTTCATTCATTTCTTTTCCTTCTTTCTTTTCTTTCTTTCTTTTGGTTTTTTTTTTTTTTTTTTTTTTTGATATTTCAAAGCTGGCAGTTCAGTAAATGGCTGGAACTGCCACATCTCTGTTCTTGCTAAAGAAATCAATGCTAATCCTATTACTGGCAGTTATCACCTATCCCAGAAACCGCAGCTAAAAGAGAAAAAAACCACTAAGATGTCAAAGTAGGAAAGGGGGCTGGAGGGAGGGGGGGAGGCGCCCTTCTTTCACTTTCAAACCGTGATTGTTTTCTTATTTTTTGATCTTTTTTCCTGTTAAGCGAGAAAGTAAACCACCCTAAAATGTGTGCTTCAATAACATTAAGGGTTTCATCTGAACCTTCCATCCCCTCCTAAAAATACAATTCAGAACCACAGCCACTCTTCATTTCCTCATTGTCCTCACTTTCCAAAGCTATTGTACTGTTGGTACTTTATATGTCCCTTGAGTGCTCCAAAACACAACAGAAGGAGGGGAATTTGCCAGGGCCCCCAATCCGACCAACGGTCCACTGCCCCCACCACTAAATCGTCTTTCAGAGAGCCTTCATGAAGGCCAGAGACATTGTGGGAGAATTTTCAGTGTCCTCTTCCAGGCAAAGAGGCCCCGCGATTGCAGGAAAATTTGCCTTGTTGAAACTCCCTCAATTATACATGAGACAAACTCCTGATTGGATCACCTCTATAGACCTTAGCAAAGGACATCTCAAGCATAGCACTGTGCTAAGCACCTTTGCACTTGTACAGTATTCATTTATTTCATTTATAGTCTGCATTTCTTACTAAAGGCATAGCCTCTTGATCAGTGGATATTGCAGCTGTGCCTTTTTACCAGAGAAAAGGCAGCATCCACCCAGGATCAAAGTCAGGTATTAAATTGACCCAGCTTGTTTTATAAAACACAGAGTAACTTGCAATTCATATCCTCACAGCATCTACACAGTCTACGTAGTTGAAAAGTGATTGCAAGAACTGATCACCTGATTTCTGGGTTCATGGGCAGATGCCAAAGGCACACAGAGAACTTAAGTAGTAAGTCTCAATTTAACACATCTCCACCATATTGGAGATTTTTTTTAAAACTATGTTCCTTTAAAAACTGGAGGCAGTGTAATAATGCAAACTGGATAAATCCCAATTTGCTCATAAACATTTAAACAGCTCACCAACCAATCTTGTGCTTGACAAACAGGATGTTGACAAAACGGGTGGCTGTTTGAACATAACAAATTATTATATCTTGAACTTTTTTCAATTCATCTCAAAATAAATCTGGGAAGTGATTTCCTCTTGATGGCACTGATGTAAAAATAGTAGAAACAAGGATATAAAAAGGGGTAGTTTTCCTATCTTGTCTTGCACACTAATCAGACGTGATTTATATTAGTGCGCAAGCAGAGCCCAGACTTGAGCATGCTGTCAACGGAAAGAATCAAATGTAGGATCCCTACAATTAAGTTCCAAAGTGGCTACTGCCCCTCCAATCGATTTGAAATAAACAGATTCACAGAGTCTATATCCTCTATGAATACACACAGAATTTTAAAGGAAATCTCTGAGGGAAGGTTTCCAGTCACAGTTCAGTGGTGGGACAGGTAAAAGGTGTTGAGAAAATTCTTGAGATATATCTGATGACTCTTCAGAAGCATCCAACCCAATTAATGTGTGGGAAATGGGGAGGGGAGAATTATGACACACTCCAGAGCCATCAGGTGGGAGTAACTGATAATCTATTCTAAGCAGATCTGAAACAAAAGTCTGTGTCAAAATTGGATTCTGAGATGCAACAATTATGTATCAAACACAAGGAATGCCATCCAAATTTTCTTGTTTTGATTATCTAAAGGAATGCACACTTTACCAAATTCTGTTGCAAGAAAGCTGTTAGATATTGTCAAATACTGATTGCCTCCACATGTCATCTGTCAGATCCTGTCAAATCTGTTGCTGTATTTCCGTCACTGTTAAATATTTACATATACTGCATTTCAGCTGTCACATTGCAAACACTTATACACATCACTGTCAGATTTGACTGGTATTGCCAGCTGTCAAATGTTAAGTCTTATATGTCTCATGCTACCACATACTTAGGATGGGGTGAGCACCATATCAAAATGGCTGCCACAGGAGGTGGAGCCAAACTCAAAATGGCTGCCATAGGAGGCAGAGAAAAAGAAAGGAAATGAAGGGAAGCCCATGGGAGGAGTGAGAAAGAGATAGGAGAATAAAAAGAAGGAAAGCCTGAAGAGTGAATGGAACCACACACTGACTAAGGAAGGCCCAGGTGCCTACCAGTACTCCTGATCCTATAGTGGCTGGAGCAGGTAATAACAAGCACTGCCATACATTGGCCCCACTCACTTTCTGAAAGCTCGGGGGTACCTAACACGTACTACGTGGATGAGCCCTGACTTGTAGCTACTGCATATCTACTGTCCAGCCCACAGATAAGATCCTTCTCACTAACTGTTCTCCGCTTGCAGAGGTAAGGTAGGTGGCAACCAGAGACAGGGCTTTTTCAGCGGTGGCAAGTTGGTTGTGGAATGTTCCCCCTCAATCAAATATCAAAACCATCCTGGAAAGGGCCCTGCTTCCTCCCCATACCTGTTGGAAGGTAGGCAGTATTGTTGTGGTTGCCTAGCAACAGCCACTGAGGACATTAATTTCTTAAAGGTACAGGCACTTCTTCTATTATGGGAGGTTAAGCCCCAATTTTTATTTTAAAATTGTTTTTGCATTTTGTCTCTAGCCAAAGGACTGTTCTACAAGGATCATTTTAGACTGCTGAATACTTTGTGCTTTTTTAAATGAATGCATTTTTTATGCATGCATTTATAATGACTGAGTTTGTTCATTTTAATGATTTTATGCTGTTTCCATTATTTTATCATGGGTTTTTTTGTGAGTTGCATTGAGCTGGTCTCTAGTGAGGCAGCATATACCTTTTGTGGACCTGATTGTGTGGAAAGGTGGCATAATTTAAAAAAAACAAATAAATAACATTTTCTAAATAAATAAATATTCTAAAATGCTGACTGCTAGCTTCCATATACTGATTACTGTTTTAAAGTATTTAGATGTCAACTGCTGATATGGAATAGTAAATATTTGAAGAATATTCATCAGTTTGGCAGCCATATCATATGTCCATCACAGTTTGCAGAAGAATTTTGAGGAGAACCTGGCTAATGGCAAATTTGTTTCAGATCTAATGTTAGGAGAAGAAATATTCTAAACCATGCATGTGTCAATGTGAATATGGCTCACTTTCCAGCTTGACCCAAATTCACACCAGAGTAACCTGAGCATTAGCAAGAGAACCCGCCGTCTATCATCTCTCACTCCTATGCCAAAGCAGTATCCAAACAGAGTGACGTCCTTCTAAGCCACTGATTTCAATTGAAAAGAAAGGTGTTAACTCTGCTGAGAATGGCACTGTTGAGTTCTATCCCCAGCTAAAGAAGCACCCCCAATCTGGGCAGTAACATGGCAAAAGTGGGGGGGCTTGCTGACAAAATGATGCAGCTCCTCCACAAAGCTGCAGCACAGAAGTACTGAGAATCCAGATAAAATAAAATCAAAAGCAAGGTTTGTTGAGGGAAATAATACATGCAGCTCCCTGTAAGCAGGTTCCAGGCAGAGATCCAAATTCAGAGTCGGGGTCCCAAATATCCAGGCAGCTAAATAATCCAAGTAATCCAAAGGGTTAGAGAAGTGAGAAACGATATGAAATGTGCCAGGAATGGGACTTTTCCTCTCATAACACATGGGCAATAATTCAGTTTGAATTCAGATTCTGACTTCAGCCTGGTAGTTTTTTTTCTTGTTTTCCCCTCTCTGCAAGCTTGGAATCTGGGGAGGGAATAAGGTGAGTTAATGGATATGATACAGGATATGTCAAAGGCGAGAAGGCGCTTTGGCTCAGTGGTAGAGCATCTGCTTGGCATGCAGAAGGTCCTGGGTTCAATCCCCGGCATGTCCAGTTAAAGGGACTAGGCAAGTAGGTGATGTGAAAGACCTCTGCCTGAGACCCTGGAGAGCTGCTGCCGGTCTGAGTAGACAATACTGACTCTGATGGACCAAGGGTCTGATTCCGTATAAGGCAGCTTCATGTATTCATGTAAGGCAGAAGGTCTAGAATTTCTTAGGGTTGCCAACTGCCAGGTAGTAGCAGGAGATCTCCTGCTAATTCAACTGATCTCCAGCCGATAGAGATCAGATCACCTGGAGAAAAATGGCTGCTTTGGCAATTGAACTCTATGGCATTGAAGTCCCTCCCCTCCCCAAACCCCTCCCTCCTCAGGCTCTGCCCCCAAAATCTCCTGCCGGTGGCGAAGAGGGGCCTGGCAACCTATCTAGATTCCTGGCTACATTTCTAAGTCAGGACAGAGAGAGGAGATTTGGGGGGGGGGGAGTGTCAAAGCTGGTCTTACCTACCAAGCTGACCTGGGCTTCCAGCAGGAAGTTCAGACCAGTCCAGTTTAGACCACTAATCTGAACAGAGAATCTTTTAGCATGGAATGCTAATGTGGTCATAGTTTTTGTTGGCAGGAATGCTGATGCAGCAGGATTTTTGTGTCTAAATGCACCTTGATTAATTACCTGAGACAGTGCTGTTTTGTTAAAAAAAGAAAAGAAAAAAGAAGTGCCAGTACTCATTATGTTTGTTGCCTTGGCGACCCTATTTGAGTGACCGGTGGCGTTTTAAATAAATATAAATAAATAAGGAATTAACAGATTAAAACATTGCTCTTTTTATACTGTAAACACTTCTGTATAAATACACATGTTTACAATACTATAAATCCATGGAACAAGGTAAGGAGTAAATGGTTCATATTCCTTTTTCAGTAAGTCAAGCAGACAATAAAGGTATGTTTTAACACAACTCAGTGAGACAAGCAAACTATAATTCACTAATACATGAACACAGGAAGCTGCCTTATACTGAATCAGACCCTCGGTCCATCAAAGTCAGTATTGTCTACTCAGACCGGCAGCGGCTCTCCAGGATCTCAGGCAGAGGTCTTTCACATCACCTACTTGCCTAGTCCCTTTAACGGGAGATGCCGGGGATTGAACCTGGGACCTTCTGCATGCCAAGCAGATGCTCTACCACTGACCTATGGCCCTTCCCCATATAACAATAAGTTCAGTGAGACAAGTGAGTTGGGGGCCAGAGTCATCTCACATGCCTTGAGCATAGACTTGCCAACTCCAGGTTGGCAAGTTCCTAGATATTTGGTGGTAGATCTGGGGAAGGCACAGTTTGGGGAGGGGAGGGACCTCTGCAGAGCAAAATGCCACACAGTCCACCCTCTATAGCAGCTATTTTCCCCAGAGGATGATCTCTGTAGTATGGAGAGCTGTTGAAATTTGGGAGATCTCCAGGCCTCACCTGGAGGTTGGCAACCCTACCTGAGCACGTTCAAGCTCCCGGCTTGTACCTGTAAGTGCCTGTTTCTTTAATTACAGTGGTTAGGGACAAGTCTCGTCAGGGCAAGACGGATTGTGGTTTGCCATTTTATTTTCCACCTTTTGCTTAGTCCTGCTGCCAATGAGTAATATGGAGTATGTGCATGTCATGATTCCTTTATCAAACCTTTATATTTTGAATAATAGAAGTCTGATTTATGTACCCCACCAATAGCACATCCTACTCTTAACCATGTTACCAAAGGCAAAGCAAGGGGAGGGGGCAAGTTGACTACTTCATCCCTGAAGATGCTTCTTCCTTCTGGAGCTTGGCCGAGCGAGGTGATGACCTCAGTAAGGAGGTGGAGCCAGCATGAGGCTCCGGAGGCTTGGAGGGCTGGGGTCCCCCTTCTGAATGCCCCAAAAGGAAGAAGCCCGGTGCCCTGCAATGGCTGGGGTGATCCCTTTTTCATATCACCAGTTCTGCAAGAAATAAAGCAGATCTATTGATATGATCTATTAGTTCCTCTGAATTCTCAGCTTTCATTTTTTTAAAGTAACTAACCCTTTTCATCATGGAGATATAAAGGGAAAATTGTACCCCTTATATTTCCATAAAGAAAGGAGATAAGAGAATTACTTTTAAAAAATGAAAACTGGGAATTGAGAGGAATTAGTAGATTATGGCAATAGATCATTACAGTGGTATAATGATCTAGCAATTACCTTTTTTTTTTCCTAAAAAGCCCCCCAAAGCTCTCAACTGAGTCAAGGAAAGGGATGCTACTATGGGCAGGACATTAAAAATGTGCATCTTATTGTGACATGCAAAGGTGCTTTGACTGTGGTCTTTCCGAAAATATCATAGCAAACCAAGTTTTGGAATGATCCCACCAAAGCAAAAGAAAACCCAGAAAGTGGATGGTTAGGGGATGATGTCAAGTTGATGCTCAAACAAAAATTCATTCCCTTCCTCCAGAAAACTCACTCCAGTTTGGATATCAAACTGGAGCAGCCTCTGTGTGGAAGCAACATTTGGATATCAAAAAACATTTCAGTAAACAATACTGGCCTGACCTGGATGGCCCAGGCTACTTCCAGGGTGACTATGCAGAGGAAGGAAACAGCAAGCCGCCTCTGTTAGTCACTCCCCTTAAAAACCCTATGGGGTTGCCATAGGTTGGCTGCGACTTGACGGCACTTTACACACAACGCAAACAATACTGAATTTAAGCCATGGAGTTCTGACAGCCTGAAGGTTTAACTAACGCTACTATTTTTTTCCTGTCTCTGTTGTAGTCTTATAACAATCAAAAATAGTAGTCACAATTCACTTATAGTTAAATTATAAAACGTTAATGGAAGTAACTAAGGTAACTCAGTTGGGAGCATGTTAACAGGAAGATCTGAAGGCCTCTTGTTTCAATTTCTTCTTTAGTAGAACTCTTAGCTTTCCTGTGCAGGTACTGATCAAAAGCAGCTATCTGATATGGTCAGGCTCTTTTACTTTAACAAAGGCATAACACGAACCAAATACCTGGAAATTAAAGGTTTTTAAAAAACAAAACAAGAGCAGAAACATGAATGGCTTTTATTGTACATGAGGATGCCTAACTACCTTGAGGAAGGAAATTATACAGCTTCAGCTGGCGAATAGCTTGGCCAGACAGGTTATTAGATACAGGTCTTGATCCAGGGATTCTCACTCTCTGCAGCAGTCTATGTATAAACTCTGGCAAGCAATGATCTCTTCCCCCAAGGAAACATTTGACAGTGCTGATCCTTTGAGGGGCCTTCTTTGAATCTCTCTTTCTTCTTATAAGCACTAGTGTTACACATGCAGTACAGAAGCACCATGTACATGTAACTCTGCTCCCCCCCCCCACACACACACACACAACATCCTTTTGTGCACATGAATTATATAAAGACAGTGAATGCTAGGAGACAGATTGCCTCACGTGGATCACACTGGTTGGATTGGGACAATCTATTTATTTCGAGAATGTATGTCACCTCTACAGAGACCTGCTCTAGGTGGCTCGCAACATAAAAACATTGTAATAAAATCATAAAAACAACATCACAAGGCTTAATAATATTAAAGCAAGCCACAAAAACAAGTAAGGAGTTAAATACAGCATGGAACAACATTCAGTAACCTAAAACGATATTCATGAAACAGTCCTTGGGCTCGAAGCACAGCATGAAAACAACAAAAAGATGGAAACCCTCAGTTAAAAGGTTGGATAAATAGAAATGGTTTTGGCCTGGCACCTAAAAGAGAGTAAGGCATGGACCAGGCAATCCCCAAGGTTAGGGTTGCCAGCTCCAGGCTGGGAAATACCTGGATTTTGGAGGCGGAGCCTGAGGAGGGAGGTACTTCAATGCCATAGAGTGCAATTGCCAAAGCAGCCATTTTCTCCAGGTGAACTGATCTCTGTCACCTGGAGATCAGTTGTAATAGCAGGAGATCTCCAGCTAGTACCTGGAGGTTGTCAACCCTACTCAAGAGGGAGGGCGTTCCAAAGGCAAGACACCACCATTAAAAAAGACCTATGTCTGGCAGCCATCTGTCTCACTTCTGCAGGCAGGGGTACCGAAAACAGAGTTTGGGAAGAGGACCTTAACAATTACCATATTTTTCTGGTCTGTGTGGTTAGCAGGCCAGGTGAGATGCTCCTAATAGGTTATCTTTTCTTTTCCTTTTTCTTTTTTCGATGCCTCCATGTACCAACACTGTGTGCTGGAATTTATTTGTAGTAATATGATTTGCATAATCACTATCCCACTTGGTTAAATTTTCAAGCCTTGTTTCATAAATGGTGGCTCGTTGTTGTTGTTGGGTTGTTTTTGTTTTGTTTTTTGTACTCCCACTTGTAAAAATGCTATATTAGATATTAAATGATGGTTGTTTTTAGACATAGTATATTCTGTGTAAATTGATCGTTTAGTGCGTGTAGTTTTAAAAGCCTCACAATGCATGGTCCAAAAGACACATGTTCAGCATTATAATTAAATGTGTGAGATGCACTTCGGCGCACCCCCAACCTCCCTAGCATTCTCTGCATTTTACTGGATTTTGCCCTTTAAAGCAGGGACTCACTGGGAAGCATTTCCATGTCTCAGTTCTTCTGCTATTTGAACATTTGTTTTTTTATTCTGAATATTTCAGCACATCTATTTACCTGGCACTATATTTAGTACCACAGTGCCAAGATGGCATATATAAAGATTCAATTGCAATTCCCATCTGATGTCCCTTCCCTCTCCTTTTTACCCTCTTTTTTATGTCCACACTCTGAATTCAGCACAAAGTTGGTGTGTTTAATTTAAAAAGAAGTAAAACGTTCCTGGAGACGCCTCAGACCACTGCAAATCACCTGCTTTATAGAGGCAGTAAAATTGTGTATCGGATTAGAAGTGATGCTGATCTGAAATTTATGATAACTTTTAATGGCATTATAATTTTTTTCCCTGTGCGCTCCATCACGGAATCGTTTGGATGCACAGTGCAGCAAGATGAAATTTGTAAAAGGAGAACATTACACAGGCAAGCACAGAGGAGGGGGAAGGGGGAAAGAAAGACTGTGGAATAATGCAACAGTCCCATTTGGGTTTTACAAATGTGTTCGCTTTCTGCCCTGTACAGGAGCATCTTAGATTGAACCAGTGATATGGTGATGTGTGTTTATCAATGAGAAGGTACCAACTGGATTGCCTGCAACCCTCTCTGTATTGGCATCAGAGCCGTGCCTGCTGAGAAAACCCTTCACTGTTCCACTTTGACCTCAAGAGCTTCAGGGCCAACACCCTGTTTGCTGCTGGAAGACAGGTATGCAGACTTCAATACAAAATGTACATACCCCATCAAGTGTGAAGGATGCATACTTGGAATGCAAAGATCTCTTACGAGTGGCAGGGGAAAGCTCCTGCTTGCTAGTTCTGAGTTTCAAAAAGAGGCAATGGGAAAATTCCACATGTCCACATCCCTCCTGCTTGATGAAGTGCCTGTAAATTTTGTACTCTGGTAGGAATTTTCACATGCAGCATGTAAAGTGAGACTTCTTTAAACTTCGGTTCAGTGTAAATATTATCAAGAACAGCATGGTTGTGGCTAGAAGGGACTGTGTGGTTGCATAGCATGCTTGTGAAACACACCCAAGGGCGCAAGGCCTTGCAGTGTGTGATATATGATCCACTTTAACTGTACATGGTGGAACTTTAACTGTGCATGGTACAGCTTACCATGAGCAGCATGAAAATAACCATGGGAAAGTTGCCACAAACTGCTTCATACAAGGTAGAATCAAAGTCAATTTTTTTCTTGCTAATAACGTGATAGAGGCAACCACCTTGCACCACCAGAGGCTGCCCACAGGTTTCTGATCACAGTTCAGCAAAGCAAGCTTCATGTCTACCAGGCCCTATAGGCCTACTTAAAAGATCTAATCACTTATAATTCCAGGGGCCAACAATTCCACTGTTTTGTTTTGCTAGAAGACTAAAGACACCCTTTTGTTGGCACCAGAGGAATTAGCCAAGTCAATATAGTATGGCTTTGTGATATCAAATCAATTCACATATGCCATGTAGCACTGCTGTGAGAGAGCTGGTGGGATTGCGGGACAAGCAGAAGGTGATCACACTGGTGAATCCTTCCTCACAGTAGCCCTCTGTGGTCCCTGAAAAGGCATCACAGAGGTCACAGGACCCCCGTTGACCAAATGCTACCAGCCATAGAGGGCTGCAGAGAGGAGGAGGGATCCGTTATATTCAGCCTTACCTTCCTCTTACACAAGGCCAACACAATGCCTTCCAGCTAATGCAGGGTTAATTCAGTCACCACCAGACTTTCATGTTCTGAGCAGAGCTTGTGAAGAGTTTTTTTGCCTTAACAGAGCACATTTAGCAATTATTTTTAGGTCAGGGTGACTTTTAGCTTGCTTGAGTTTAAAAGCACTTATTCAAATAGCGCTTTAAGTGCTCAAAATGCTTCACACATGTTATCTTGTAATCCATACAACAGTCTTGTAAGGAAGGCCAGTATTATTATGTCCATGTTAGGGCTTGCCTAAGGCTATCTAGTGAGTTCATGACAGAGGTAAGACATAAGAACGTAAGATCATAATAACATAAGAAGAACCCTGCTGGGTCAGACTAGCAGCACATCTATCCCACCATCTTGCTTCACACAGTGGCCAACCAGTTGCCCCGGAGGGCCTAGAACAGGGCATAGAGGCTAACCCACCATGTTGCCTCCTAGCCCTGGGTGTTAGAGGTTTTCTTCCCCTGGATATGAAGATGTCCTTTACTCACGATGTCTAATAGCCGTTGGTGGCCCTTTTCTCCATGAATCATAAAAACAATAAACATACAAGTAAGCACCAACTGTATTTAAAAAGTTTAAAATGATTCAAAATGTTCAGTGGTAAAATTCTTTGCATTTAAGCCAGCAATAAAACAATAATCCATTAAAAAAACTGACAGCATAAAATTTTTCACAAAAGCAGCAGGCCAAGAAATGTCAGTGTCGGATAACTTCATTACAGTACCAAAGAAGACAGAAAACATTTTAAGCTAAAAATCTGGGTGAAAAGAAATATTTTATTTGCCTAGTGCCTAAACGCCAGTAAAGTAGGTGCCAGGCACACTTCAAGCAGCTGGCACTCAAACCTCTCTGCAAGCAAAAAGCACGTCAACTTCTGTATATTAACACCATGACATTTGCTCATATCATTGTATGTACACTGGGAGGGAAAAGGTCAACAAGAAAAGAGGGCGATAACTAGTGCTTAAGAGGTATTACCATAGATTACATAATCAGAGTATGATTGCTATATGCCACTTGATCACTTCTGTACTGACACACACCTTATTTTCTGATTTATGCAAGTAGGTAAGGGGGCAGCAGCCAGGAAGAGCTAAATGAGCTTCCTTTGAGGCATCTAGCTGGTCGCTTTGGAAACAGATTGGAAACAGGGTGCTGCATTAGACGGGTCTTGGTATGGTCTGGTCCAGCAAGGCAAAGGCAAACAAGCTGCCGCACTGGATCAGACCAACACCCCTCTCAGGATTCATTTCTTTTTATTGCCATTTATTGTTAGGATTTAATGTTTGAACGTTCTTTGTTTTATGGTTCTTTTATGGTCAGCCAACTCAGGACTCAATTTACTGAGAGTGCAGCTGACAAATATTTTAATAAATAAAAAAACACATCCTTTACTGTTAATGATGGTAATGGCTGTCTGCTGTGTTTATATCAATATAGTTAACTGTAAACGTGGCCAAATTTGTGAATAGGGTTGCCAACTGCTAGGTAGTAGCAGGAGATCTCCTGCTAATTCAACTGATCTCCAGCCGATAGAGATCGGATCACCTGGAGAAAAATGGATGCTTTGGCAATTGAACTCTACGGCATTGAAGTCCCTCCCCTCCCCAAACCTTACCCTCTTCAGGCTCTGCCCCAAAAACCTCCTACCGATAGCGAAGAGGGACCTGGCAACCCTAGTTATTGTGAGGCTAAAATGGAGGACAGGGTAATGATATGAGCCACTTTGATTCCCTATTGTGGAGAAAGGCAGGTTGTAAATGAAGTTAATAATACATATAGCTGAAAATGGGGGACAGACAGGGTCGCCAGGTCCCTCTTTGCCACTAGCAGAAGTTTTTGGGGCGGAGCCTGAGGAGGGTGGGGTTTGGGGAAGGGCTTCAATGCCATAGAGTCCAATTGCCAAAGCAGCCACTTTCTCCAGGTGACCTGACCTCTATCGGCTGGAGATAAGTTGTAATAGCAGGAGATCTCCAGCTACTACCTGGAGGTTGGCAACCCTAGGGGCAGATAACAAGTTGCCCTCAGCAGGCCCTTTCCGCCACCACTCAGCCGGGTGGTAGGAGAAAAATCATCTCAACATGTTGATGTCACTTCTGGTGTGATGGGAAGTGATGCCAGCATGTCACCAGCGACAGTCTTTTATTATAACTATGGTTAACTGTAGAGTTTTGGCTAAATGCTAGAGTGCTGCTGGTGCCATGCATGCATCACTTCCATTCACAAATGTCTACAATGCAATTTTTATCAAATCTTTACATTGAAAACTTGGTCAGGAATGTGAAAATATAATGGTTTGTGATGTTGGTGTTGGTGCTGCTCTAGGTTCTGAAACTCATTTACACAAGCAAGAGGCAGACATTATCTTGCAATATCTGCTGTTTAAACAAAGCAGAAATTCTAGGGTGTTAATAGCTACCCCTCCCTTTTCTTGATTCATTTACAAATTAAAGTATGCCCCTGTAGAATAGAACTAAATACTTGTCAGACCCAGCTTCTGTGTGGCCTGTCATTGTGAACTACTGCAGTAAAGACTTTTTTATTGCCCAGGATACTGAGCAAGAATAACCAGGAGGAAGCTTTTATAGGGGGTCAGGGAGTATCACCTGCATGTTGTGGCCTATTACCTTCAAGAAATTGCCTTTGTGGTTTCCTTGTATTTTCCTCTTTTGCCCAGCATCTGGTGGAGATGTACAATATGAACTCCTACCTGATGTTCCACAGAGCCCATGTTCAGGATCTGCAGGATATTTGCTGAAACATTGGTTCTAATAACGGGGCAGTTCCTTTAATCATTGCAGTTATTAGCAATGTGTGTCAAAATTAGGCAAGAAATATGACAAGGTCATTCATCCATGTTTGCTTTTGGTGCCATTTTCTCTGCCATCCAGCACCATGGACCTTCACGGGGAAGTTGCAGCAGTACAACAACAGAGGGATCCACAAGTGTGGGGCTCAGCTGTTGCCATTGTCTGAAATGCCCCACATTTTCCCAGTACAGGATGGCCTCGGGCGCATTACTGTTATCAGGCTTACTCGATGCTGAAAGATGGAGGAGATAGCCAAGTAGAAGCCTGGGCTTCACTCATTTTCTATTATCAATCTTAATAAAAAAAAACAGCCTAATTATCTCTTCTGGGGAAATGAATTGAATGCATTTGCTCAATCAAGACTTGCCTGTGTTCTCCTTTCTTGGAGAATTAGTCCTATTGATAAGGCCCAGGTGAAGAGTTCCAGAAGCAATTAAAGGGAGTGTTGTACCTCTGCACCATACCTTGATAATATTTCTATTCTCCTCTTTTCACTGCATCTTTATCAAGCCCTGGCATCAAAACTAGGTGCATTTGAGATGGTGCCTCATAAAGGAAAGCTGCACTTTGCACCGACAAAGCCTTGATCCAGCTGCACTTCAATTAACAGAGTGCAGGACTCCTGCACCAGCTGCAGCTGTGTAGATTAAGCTGAGGGAAACCTCAGAACAAGGTGAGGGGGTTGTTTAGCTGTTTCCTATCTTTCATGGCTCCTCTCCCCCATTGTTCAACTTTTGCTGTGTTTTCTCCTGCCCCGACAGCCCATTGACCATCAGTAGGGTCCTCTGATACTCATCTCCACAGCAGAAATAATGTATTCAGTGAGCCAATCAGATATGTCAGGGCAGAGCAGAGCAGACATTGCTTCTTCGATCAGAGAGATTTGAGGCTTAACCTCATCAAAATGTTTCCACAACAAAGGTCAAAACGTAGAACCCCCCGGCCCGACATCCGAGTCCTGGTTCTGGCTCCTATTGATTCACCTGGATAAAACCAACACACCTGTCAAGACAATAAATTAGGCACTCATTGATTATTGATTTTCAAAAATGGCTAACAGATCTGGGTATGATTGTGGTTTTTTTTAAGAGAGCAACCTAACTAAATAATGAATTTTCATTGAGACAAGGACTCACTCTCACACACAATCAGTAATAGAAGGAAATGGATATATGCCCAAGTACAAACAGGGTTTAGAATTTTGAGCCAATGCACCATGATCACAATTTCTGTTGATTTCAGCGAAGGTTGGATGCAACCTTGAGAAATTCACATATAACCATTGAATAAGGCACTACATAATTGAAAACTGAACAAGACACACTTTCCTATAATACTAACACACATAGGCACATAAGATTTGTTCATTCTTTCCCCATCTTATCCATACCTATTTGTTTTATAGTATCAAGATTTTGTCATATTATGCAATGGCACATATGATGAATAAAGATAAGCCTAGTCAACTTCAAGATGTCACGTGTGACCCAGCTTAATCTGGTTATATAAAATGCAACAGAACCAGGCCACAATGATGCAGTTGCCATTTTAAAATCATTTAAAATTCCAATTGGGCCCACAGTGTGGCATACTCTTCCCCACCACCACCCTTGCACACTTTTTTGAGCCACGAGTCATGCAGCCATTTTGGCACTTGATAAGGCATGTGTATGTGGGGGCGGGGGAGACGAGTGCCTCAACCTGACCAGGATTGGGCCCTCAGAGTACTTTTAAATGGTGGCAGCATCCTTGTGGCACCATCACATCTAGTTTGGCCCTTAGGTTAGTTGTCACTAGCTTGTTGCACGGGTTTCAGTGAGACACAGTCAAAACTAGTTTGTACTGGATTGGACCCCATAACTAGAGCAGTCTAAAAGGATATAATGCAGAGCCAGTTACAAAGTTAATGAAACCTGGCTTTGAGTGTTGCCAGAATGGGAGACCATTTTGCACTTTCTTTGAAGAAAGAGCAGAATACAAGTTTAACTACTAATGTATGATCAAATACATGCTTTGCAGCAAAATTCACAAATGAGAGAGAATGACAATCAAGAGCTGAAAAAATTGATTTAAACACAGAAAAATATTACAAGCAGAAAATGAGAGGGTTAGAAGTAACTGGATCAATAGATTTAAAATGCAGACCGTTACCTACATTATCCAAATGAAGCTGTTTGCACTTTGAGACTGAAGAAATGAGTTGACTTGCTCTTAATTAAAAAAAAACACCTTTGGGTACCTTTTGAGTGCCAGAAGTTCCACAAGAAGGTAGCTGGATTTTTTTTTTTAATACAGATGACATGGATGTGGTCTTAGTCTGCAGAAGAACTGTCACAATAATTATAATTGTGGAAGGAGGGGAAAGAGCATGTATCCTAAAATGTCATAGAACAGGAGACAAAATAACATTGTGACGCTACCATAGTTTATATGGCAGGAATACTCAGCAGGGGGGGGGGTGTTAAACAGCTTTTTTCTCATTGGCTCAATTCCCAAAGAATAGCCTATCCCCCAGCTGGTATTCCAGATGTGAAATATCTCTCACCTTGTGCAAGGCTTGGGTTAAATTGAAATACTACAACCATCTTTAATGGGAAATTGCTGTTGCTGAAGGGTGGTTTTTTCCCTGAGCACTAGTCATGGGAAGAGGAAGGAGTGCTGTATCTATCTTATGTAAAGCCCCTGTCTGTGTTTGGGAATCTCTGTCCTATGAAACTTTGTTCAGTGTTTCTTGGCTTCCACATGGCTGTTCCTTATAGGGAGGAGCCATATATCAGTGGCAATCACATGCTTTGCCTGCAGATGGTTCCAGGACCAGTTCCTAGCATCTTCAGTTAAAAAGGTCTCAGGTAAAAAGGCTGGGGAACTCTCCCTGAGTTCTTGGGCAGCTGCTGCCAGTCAGAATAGACAAATATGTGTTTAGTTTGAACAGCAACGTTCTCACATTTTCATATGAATCCTGCTGTCCCCAAGGGCAAGAATTTCTCTTGCCATTTCCTTGATGTCGGCCATTTTCATTGGACTAATCTTACAGCGCATTCCTGAGCTCTAAGGGTGAAAGCCCTTAGGAAGCCAGGAAGATGCTGCGAGGGCATCTGGGGCCCTGACGCCAGCATCCGGGCAGCTAACGCCGGCGTTAGTGGCCCGAATGCTGGCGGGAAGGCCCGGACGTTGGTTGTGGAGTGCTGCCGTGGCAGCGCCAGTCCGGGATGCCGATGGGGCCTTTGGCTGGCGTCTGAACACCATCAAAGGCCGCATCAGCATCCCAGGAGGCGTTCCCAGGGCATTATGGCATCCCGGGTGTCATCCTGGGGTGTTCCGGCATCAGGCTGGGGGCAGGGCCACCATTAGGCGGCCTCCAAAGCCCTTTCAGCCCAGGAATGCCCCTTTTTATTTAGGTGGCGTATCCCCCGTGTAACCCGTGTCAAAACCTCCTTTGGAGGCAGCGCAGCCGTGTTGCTTCCTAAACACGGTGTAGGCATTCCTTTCAGTAATGCACTGTTAAGGTCATTTAATCTTAAATTGTAACTTGATGCTTATCAAGGGTGGGGGGTTGTCTTGATTTAATGAGCAGATGCAATCTAAATTTAATTTTAATTTTGTTTTTAAAAATACACACAAATATTGACAGATTACAGGAGATTCAAAGAAATAGTGGTGGGGTGTGACAAGTAAAAAGCAAGAAAACACCACCCCAATCTGGAGCAAACAAGATTGCAGCAAAGGAAATCCAGTTTCAAAAACTCCAGATTTCTGCAGGATCACTAGTCCTCATCCCATCATGATCATTAGGGGAGCATAAGACTGTTCAGTTTGTAGCTGCTTGTTGAACCAAGAATATGGCTTCCACCCACTCTGGCTTTAGTTTGCTGGCATAATTATGGATGAGAAATGGGGACGGGGGTGGAAATGCAATGATGGCTTTCTCACTAACCCACTGAAGCCCTGCCAGCAAGCCATGCCAGAGTCATCAACAGAGGAAGCTCTAGCGTTGGGAGTGTGATCAACTGTGGTAATGATGAATGTTTGGGTCATTGTCCTCTTTATTTTTTAGCAAGTGTACTGCTTTTGCTAAATACTCACTGGCATAAAGATCTCCTTTTTTCAGCTCTGCTGTACATGCACAATGAGCTGAATCCTCAGAAACTTTGACCTCAACAAGCGTATTGCCTCACTGAGAATCCTCATGCAATATACAGCTTGTATATTGACTTTTTATGACTTAATATGACTTTTTGTGATGCTGGGAAGGTCTCAGAGCCAGGGGCTATTTCACCACATGGGCATTCCATCCATATCCAGCCTTTCCAATAACGGGCAGACATCAGGGGGACATGTGAGATTGTAGTATATATTCTACAATAACAGAGTCCCAGGTTTAAAAGCCTGACCACAGCCCGGATGCCTCCTTATTCCTTATTTTCTCCACCTGTCTCTGTTAAGGCTCTGGCCCTGGTTCCTGGCCTGGTTCCTGCCCAAGATTCCTTGATTGGGGCATCTAGTCAGTGCACCCTTACCACTGGATTAGGCTTTAAGCTAGCCAGACCTTCAGAGAGTAACTTGTTGCTCTCCTGACCAGGAACACCATCTCCCTGGTCTCCTCTGACCTGCCAAGCCTTACCAGCCATCTCTCCTCCTGCCCTTTTCTCTCAGCCGTCTCTCCCCCCTGCCTCCTGCTATGGCCTTTTATCCCCCTTCATCAAATGCACCAGCTTTGAGGGTCATTTAAACTTTTCAGATAAAGTAATTCACTTCAGTCCACTTCACTGCAACTTTGAATGGGCCTGGGTATTGTAACGTGCTGAGTAAGAGAAGTTGTTGGTAACAGCACTTTAAGTGTCCATGCTTGAGATTTTAAAAAAAAATTCCTTTTTTTGCTTCTTTTGCTGTCAAGTCACAGCTGACTTATGGTGACCCCATAGGGTTTTCAAGGCAAGAGACATCTGAAGGTGGTTTGCCATTGCCTGTCTCCACATCACACCCCTGGTATTCCTTGGAGGTCCCCCATCCAAATACTTGCCCGAGTCAGGACTAAGAGGGTGTGACTGGCCCGAGGTCACCCATCAAGCTTCTGTGACACAAGTGGGGATTTGAACCTGAGCTTCACAAGTCTTAGTCCAACACTTTAACCACTACACCATACTGGTTCTTGACAATTTCATAGCACTGGCTTGATTTTGATTGTTTCTCTGGAGTTTTGCTGGCTCATCTGGTTATTGTCATTGCATGCTAATAAGCTTTGAGTAAAGCTAAAATAAAGCACTATATTTTCAAACCATCTCTATCACATTAAAGCATACAAATACCCTCTTCCAAAAAAGCAGATGTAGCAATGAACTCAGTTAACATAACAAGTGATCAAGTGGCATTTATTTCACAAGACTGACGGTAAAGGACCAATGTATTAGAGATGTAGCTCTACACAAAAGGCAGGCTAAATGGATGTCACTTTAGAAGGCTTTCACTAAAAAGACTGTCTTGATGCTGATTCCATCACATTTTTCACTGTCAATATCTTTATTATAGAAATTATGAAGAAACCTCTCTATCTCCAGCTTCAGGTCTATGGCTTTGCAAGGTTTGGTCCAGGCTTCTATCAAACTTGGACCGTCCATCACTGCAGGAAAAAAGCATGTCAATAAAGAGATAAAGATGAGATTGATCTGTGGTTAAGTGTCACTTCCTGATGCTTCGGAAATACTGGGGGAAGCTTCAGGCCCTAGAACTCAAGATGCCTCTCTTGGCAGGTCAAAACAGCCTCTGGTACAGGAGATCACAGTGCACCAAGCAGCAGATCTGAGCTACCTTTTAGAGACTGGAGCCCCCTAAACATGTTGACATGACACACAAGGGACATCCCCATCAGTCCTCAGCACAGTTCAGAGATGCTTTTATAATGGCATCCATCAACTACGGTCAATGACATCATTGGTGTCAATATGCTAGAATCTTAGTGGCAGTTCCAGATCCCCAATGTCCCTTTCTAGACTCCATCAATTGCCTTTATCCATATGCTAGAGAGGCATGAAAGGAATGAACTTAATCAATACATAAACAAATACATTCCAGAATTCAGTCTGGATACTGGTAGACCTCTAGATCTAAATACCTCTTCTGCCAATTTACAGCATGGGAGTCTCTCCATGCAACTGGATGCATTCACATAATCAGAAGATTTCAGATGTAATGGCCCTCTGAAGCACCACTGTATGGAAACATTTTAGCAGTCATTTAAATTGGCCCTTGTGATGCTTCAGTGCAGACTTTGCATTCAAACTGCCCCCTACTCTAGAGTTTCCACATTCAGTGCAAAAACAAAAAAGTGACACCAGACACCTTTGAAAAACTAAGAAGGCACAAACCAGTAAGGTGTAATATAGCTTTTCTTTCCCATTTGCCAAAGAACTTGCCAAAAGACTTGCCAAAGAACACACCCATTTTGTGACACTCTCTGCTTTGACTCCAAAGCACCACACACCTTACATTTTAAACTAACAGACGTGTTGGGGTTTAAAGACCAATGACACAACCCCACCCCCCACCCCAGTTAGTAAACCAATGTGTCATATAAGAATATTTTTTGCCTGCTCACATCCTACTCTAGTTCATTACAAATATGTTGAAGAGCATTGGCCCAACTCTAAATCTTAGGGACACCCTACTGTTAAATATTTGGCATGTTGAAAATCAACCATTTATTCTTACTCTGAGCTAGTTTTTAATCCATAGCAGCACTTTGCTTCTCACACCATGACTACTTAGTTTCCTTTAATAGCCTCTTGGGAGGGAATCTGTCAAAGGAGTCTTGAAGAAAAGCACAGATAAATTATATCAACACATTCTCCTTTGCTTATTATTTTTACACACTTAAATAAGTCTTCTAGGCTGCCGTGGAATCATTATCTTGAAGGGAAGATGTCTTGATTTGTCCCTGTGGTACTATGTTTATCTAAATGATTTGGAAGTCTTTTTAGTTATTGTTTCACCTCAATTAACTGATACTAAAATAATCCTCCTTGGTGTTACTTGTCTACAATACTGGCATTTTCTGCTTTTCAGGTCTCTATCATACCTGCTGTCTTTTCATTAATACTCTAATATACAGGGGGCTTCCACATGTCCTCCAGTCACAATCAAGGCATTGGTTCTGACCTTTAAAACCCAAAAGAGGTGATGCTCATGTAGCTTCTCCTGAAAGCTGGGGGCTTGTCTCTTGGTATCCATACAGCATTAAGAGAATATGGCTGTTCCCCAGTTCTATAGTTTCTTTCCCCTGGTTTCTCCCCCCCGCAAAGCCCAGCCTAATTGTCCTCCTGAAAATATATGAAGTACTTTCATTCACATATTTAATATATGATGAAGGGCATGAAGAAGGAATGCAGAGCCCTCTCCCCATTCATCATTTACTTCCCTGCAGCTTTTCTCCTTAGTTTAGTTTCAGTATTGGGTGCCTTTGGCTAGGAAAACAGCATGTGTAGAGAGGAACCTTCTTCACCCACACATCCCTTCTGCTGTAAAATTGAGGGTCCTCTCTTTCTGTATTATTGGGGAAATTCTGTGTTAAAACTCATGGAACTGCCATCATTACATGGGATTTGGTTGTAAGTCTAGACAGAATTTGGTTGTAAGTCAAGACTAAATGGGGACCAGAAAGGGGGGGGATGGTAGAATCATGGGATAATTCATTGCTTAAGTCTCAGACCTATGGAGGACTGCTTCCTAATGGTAGAATCAAAGTGAATGCCATCAGGCTTTGGAGTAAGTGGATTCAAGTATTGGCAGGTCAGAAGCAGGAGTTAGTAAACAATTAAAGTCAGGAATCTGGATGGCCGACAGTTTGTCAGGACCATGGACAGAGCATTGGTAATGGGTAAAGGACTGGTACCAACTAATACACAGCCTTTAAAAGGTTTCAGTATGAATCAGTGGCCCATTAAACGTTAAAATACTGTTGTGACTCAAGTCCAACCTCCCTAGCAAAAATTAGCTCTCTATTAAAGTGCTATCCTTCCCACCTGGTTTTATGCACTCTGATAATGTGAGCTGTGACTCGTGAAAGCTCATACTCTGCCAGAGGTTTTGTTAGTCTTTAAGTTGCTCTTTTCTGCTGCTTTTGACAGACTAACATGGCTACCCATCATGATAATGTCAGTAACTGCTTTTCTGCATCTTTAGCCACTTTTGAGTATGAAGGGGGAATTCTGGGTTCTGGCATCTAAAGATGTTTGGAAAAGAAGCAAACCCACAGGTTGGTGATGAATGGAGGAAAATCTGTGAGGTTGATCCTGCCTTTTCTTCAGCGAAGAAATCCACAAATGTTACCCCCTTCTCCAGATGATCCATCAGTAATGCCCCCACGAAACCTGGGCAACATGCTTCTTCAGGCTCCTTCTCTGAAGAGGAACTTCTCAAATCTGTGAGGCTATACTTAGCCCTTCCTTATCATCGTTTTTTTCTACTCTTTCTTTGATTAATTTACACTAGCCCCTCTAGTAGACCTTTAGATTTCATTCAGATGCTACTAGCTTTCATGTCAAATGAAAAGTAGTTGATACAAGGATCTGAACTGGAAGAAGCCTTCTGATATTATGGAGCTCTTTGCAAGAGCATCACAAGGTCTAATGGCTGGAAGTTAGAAGTCAGAATGCCAAATAAGAAAGAATGCACAATGGGAGTAATTAACCATTTGGAATTTTCCCATAGGAAGAGATAAGTTCCTTATTGCTTGAATATTTCAAATTTGATTGGATGTTTTCCTAAAAGAACTGGTCTCATTAACTGCAGATTACTGCCCTTGGCAGATTCACTTGTGGAGAAGCAAAGAATGATTCTTTCCACTACAAGGATCACTGCATACATTTCCACTGTTTGCAGAAGGCCAGTCCTGTTTTTGGCTTTTACATTCATAGGCTATATGCCCAGGAGATGCAAAGTGGCTAACACCATAAATAATAAAGCTGGCTGCTTTAAACAAGCATTGCAATGAAATTTAATGCAGAGTTGAAAATAATTAAATGACACAACTGCATGCAATGGTAAGATTCAGTGTTGCAGATTGACCGAGACCAGCCCTGCTTACAGGGACTGAGTGGGGTGGGGGGAGAGGGCTTTATCACAAAACATGCCTGAGAGGAGCTGTGACTCATTGGCAGGAAAAATGCTATGGATGCAGAAGGTCCCAAATTGAATCCCTGGTATTTCCAGTTAACATCTGAAATCCCAGAGAGCCACTGCCTATCAAAGCAAACTATATTGAGTTAGATATACCATTTGTATGACCAAAAGTCACCTGCATCTTGATGATGTGCCAGCTTTCGCATTGCAGTTCATAGTTATTTGCCAAACTCACATAGTTAGCTTTAAAAGTTGGGGTCTGAGAGTTGAGATTTCCATTTCAGATATAATCCTTGGGTTGAGTGACTATGGTTCATGTTGCGTTGAAGCAGCATTGAGCTTCCAAGGAATGAGGTAACGTGCATACCCAAAAATTTGTTCTTGGCTGAAACAGGGAATAAAGGAGGATTAAGCGACCATGCATAAAACACCTATAGCTACTCTTGCAATTGTTTTGTTTCAATGGATTTAATGTTTTGTTTCACAATTGTCTAGCACAATATGTAGCCCATAAAGGCTTATTTCCCCACAGCAGACTTTGGTACATGTGGTGAAGCAGCTTAGTGTCTGGTAGGTCATTACTGCTGGATAACAGCCCTAGTCTTACAATGTTCTCTCCAAAGCCCTTACAGCTATGTCCATACCAGCACAAATCTACAAGCTGATTTTCCCTATGGGCATGCAGCTGCCCCCATATTGGAGATAGGAGCAACCACAGGCATAGCTGGGGCATCAGTGTCTGCACTAGGTCTCAGGCATTGTTGTTGCAGCAAAATCCTATTCTGTGTTGTTCTTCTTTAATCAGATCCCTGCGGTCACATTACAGTTCATGCTGAAGCAGTGGGGTGAATGAAAACTTATCACAGTGTGCATGTGACCCCTTGGGAAATGCATCATCTGCAACTTTTTTTCAAGTGGCAAGGAGGAAAATGTTGCCATGTGTCACTTGATCCAAAGTCTGGAAAATAATTCCCTACAGGACTCCTCTAATCTGAAGATGGTGAGGGGCAGCGCATTTACAAACTTTTTGGAGGAAAGGCAAAACAAAAGAGTAATGTGTAAATAAATAGCTTGCTTAATTTGTGGCCTTGGATCCAAGGTGAAAAGGCAGGATAGACGAGTTTTCAATAAATAAATGCATCCATTGCAGACTAGTCACAAGTGTGGATAATGCTAGAGAAGCTTCTTTCTAACCACTTTCCTATCCGCCCTCAGCACATTCCTCGTCTGCTGCTTTTAAAACTCCAATGAGATTTCCAGAGTCAGATTGCAGCATGATATGAAAACAGATGGTCCCATCCAAAGCAGAACACTGAGTCAAGGCAGCACTGTAGTTCAGAGTCTGAGCCAGCAGTTTAGTGAGCATGGGTAAATATTTACTTGGAAAATGGATGTGCTGCCTCTCCAGAGACATTCTTGAGGAGGATCAAGACTGAAAAGACAACAGAAGTAGGCAAGATAAACAGTAGTTAAAACTTTGAGCAGAAGGAACAGGTCTGGTTTGATCCAGTAGCATACTCCTCAGACACGAACATCTTTATACAGCAGTCATGCTTATTGAGCTTACACTAGTTTTACTCCCATGTGTCCCACAATGAGCATGGGAAGGGCAGTACAGCCAATCAGGCCTCACTATTATATGCCCATCATACATATTGTTATCCCATTTGTCTTTCAAGGAGCTCAGGCTGGTTCACATGTGCTCCCACCTGCATTTTATCCTCACAACAACCATGTGAGATATGGTAAGCTGAAAGAAGTAAGCTGTGACTCGTGAAAGCTCATATTGAAATAAATGTTATTAGCCCTTAAGACGCCACTGGACTTTTATTTTATTTTGAAAAAGAGTGACAGGTGCAAAGTCGCCAAGTAAATTCATGAGTGAGGATCTGAGGTTTACTCAGCTATATTCTGACACTGCAATCACTACATTGCACTTTATGTTGGCCCTTTTACACCTTGCAGCTGTGATCCAATGCAGAATCATATGAACGCATGAGACTGAGTCAAACCATTGGTTTATCAAGGTCAGCAGTATCTACTTTAATTGGCAGCAGCTCTCCTAAATCTCAGGTAGAGGTCTTTCACCATCACCTACTACCTGATCTTTTTAACTAGAGGTGCCAGGAATTGAACTTGGGACTTCCCTTAGGCAAATCAGAGTTTGTACCATTGAGCCATGGTCCCTGCTTAAATATGTTGGATTGTGGCCATCATGTTTGCTATGGGCAACACTCGTGATGCAGTTTTGCTTATGAGAGAGCTCCATCAGGACCATATCTACATTTTTTTTTTTTTTTATAATTTTTTATTGAATTTTACAATATAAAAAAAAAGAAAAGAAAAAAGAAACAAGAAAAAAAGAAAGAAAAAAAATACATATATAGATATAAAAGGGTATTCACATAACATATTGAATACATTTCATTTTTTAATACATTCATCAAAAGAAAAATACCCTTTCCCCCCACCCACCAAAAGTGACCCATCACCATGACTTCCATAGAAGTGTCCGGTAGCTTTATTTATTTATCTAAATTCTAATATTGCTTAAAGAATAATTTTCTATAGCTCACTAAATAACAAAGTAAAATCCATTTTTGCCAACTTATCCCAATATGAGGTAGCCTTAAACCATGTTAACTTAAATTCTTCCAAATCATTTCCATGCAGAATTTCTGTTAATCTGGCCATCCTCATATATAACCACACTTTCTCTCTCCATTCTGTAATTGAGGGTTTACTTGTTTGTTTCCATACTCTCGCTATCACAATCCTTGCAGCAGCAAAACTATATTGACAAATAATCCTATCCCGATCATGAATATCGTTTGTGGGTATTCCCAATAAACAAAATAATGGTTTTCTTTTCACTTTACTATTAATCAAATTATTTGTTTCTTTTATTATTTTTTTCCAAAAATTTTTGATTTTTTTACAAGTCCACCAGACATGCATATAAGTTCCTCTTTCTTTTCCACATTTCCAACAGATTCCTTTATCTTGACTGTTCATTTTGGATATCATAAATGGGGTTATATGCCATCTATAAAACATTTTATAGAGATTTTCTCTAATTTCATTAGTTATTGTAAATTTAAACTCCCTCTTCCATAAATTTTCCCATTTATCCAGGTCTATATTGAATCCTAAATCCTGCATCCATTTGATCATGACTGGTTTAATTCTTTCTTGTTCTAAATTAATAGTCATCAATAATTTATACATCCTACCAATCAATCCTTTATTTCCTTTATCTAATATCTTTTCTAACTCGGATTTATTTTTACTGAATCCAAGTTTACTATCTTTATTAAAAATATCTTGTAGTTTATAATATAAAAACCAGTCTTTTATATTTAACTCTTCCCTGCTTTTTAAAGCCCATTTACTCTCCTTCCATTCAATAATACCCCTATATATCTCTATATCTAAGTTTAATTGTTTTCCCCTCTTCATATAAGCTTCTATTGGATTAATCCACCCCGGGGTCGTATTTTCTAAAGTCTTCTTATATTTTGTCCAAATTTGAAATAACCCAGCTCTAATAATATGAATTTTAAAATCTCTGTTTACCTTTTCCTTTTCATACCACAGATATGCATGCCAGCCATATCGAAGATTATACCCTTCTAACTCTAATAATCGATAATTTTCTAATTTAATCCAGGTTTTTAACCAGAGAAAGCAGGAAGCCTCATAATATTGTTGCAAGTCAGGTAAACCTAATCCTCCTGTTTCTCTTAATTGAATCAAATTTTTATACGCTATTCTATGTTTTCCTTTTCCCCACAAAAATTTTTGAATATCCTTCTTCCAAATTTTAAAAACTTTGAACCCCTTAATAATCGGTAAATTTTGAAATAAAAAAAGCATCCTGGGTAATACCATCATTTTAATCACCGATACTCTACCCCACAATGATAAGGGTATTTTTTCCCAATTTGTCAAATCGGTATTTATTTGTTGCCATGTTTTTTCATAATTATTTTTAAATAAGTTAAAGTTGTTAGGAGTTAACCATATTCCCAGATATTTTACTTTATGTTCTATACCAAAACCTGTTACTCTCGCTAATTCCTGCTGCTGCAAGAGTGTAATATTTTTGACCAATATTTTAGTTTTATTTTTGTTTATTTTAAAGCCTGCAAGTTTTCCGTAAACCTCAATCATTTTGCTCCATTCAGCTATCTGAGTAATAGGATCAGTTAAAAAACACACTAAATCATCTGCATATGCCTTAACTTTATAATGATTTCTCCCTATTTTATAACCTACAATCTCTGCATTCATTCTAATTTTTCTCATCAATACCTCTAAAATAATAATAAACAACAGTGGTGAAAGAGGGCACCCTTGTCTGGTGCCCTTTTGTATTTCAAATTGTGATGATAATTCTCCATTAATTATTAGCTTAGCAGTTTGACAAGTATAAATATTTCCAATAACCTTTTGAAATTTATCACCAAAACCCATATATTCTAACACTTTCCTCATAAAATTCCAATTTACATTGTCAAACGCTTTTTCTGCATCTAAAAATATCATTGCAAAAGGTGTATTATCAAATTCTGCATATTCTAGTAAGTCTAACACAACTCTAACATTTTGATTGATTAACCTCCCTGGAAGGAATCCTGCTTGGTCTTCATGTATAATACTATTAAGAATTTTCTTCAATCTATTCGCTAAAATCATCACAAACATTTTATAATCATTGTTTAATAATGATATTGGTCTATAGTTTTTAACTTCCATTAAATCAGCGTTTGGTTTAGGTATTAAAACTATATTTGCTTTCTTCCAGGTATTTGGAATGGATCCTCCCTGTATACAATTATTCATAACTCTCAATAAATTTGGTGATAGTTGATCCATAAAAGTTTTGTAATAAAGATTTGTGAAGCCATCTTCTCCTGGTGCTTTGTTTAATTTACTTTTCTTTATTACTGATTTTAACTCCTCTAATGTTATTTCTGCATCTAATAATTCTTTCTGTTCCTGTGAGATTTTATCCCATACAAATTGTGTTAAATATTTTTCTATCTCTTTTTCTAAAACTATTCCCTGTGTATAAAGATTAGAATAATAATCTATAAAAGTTTCTGTAATTTTTTGTTTATCTAATAAAATTTTTCCATCCTTCCTTATTTTCAATATTGGCTTTCTCCTCTCTTTATGTTTAAGTTGCCATGCTAACATTTTGCCTGGTTTATTTGAATGTTCAAAAAATCTTTGTCTATTATATAATATTTTTCTTTCTATATCGGTAGTTAATAAAATCTCATATTGTTGTTGCCAAGTTTTTATTTTATCAATCTGTTCTTGTTTAAGTAATTTGGTTTGTGCTTTTCTTAACTGTATTTCCGCCTGTTTAATTTCCTCCAGTATTTTTTTCTTTTTTGACTCTCTTTCTCTAAACCACCGCGAGTTTTGTTGTATTAAAATGCCTCTTATCACTGCTTTCCCCGCATCCCAGACAACATCTTCAGATGTGCCTTTATTTATGTTATCTTGAAAATAATGTTGTATTTCTACTTTTATTTTGTCTGTAATTTTCTTATTTTTTAATAAATATTCATTAATATGCCAAGATTTGTTTTTCTTAATTCCCAAATTCATTTGCAACAACAGTGCATTATGATCTGAAAGAACCTTCGGTAAAATTTCAAGGTCATCTAGTTTGCATATAATATCTTTAGATAGCCAAATCATATCTATTCTAGAGTGAGATTTATTTTTTTAAGGGGGCAAAAGTACAAATTTATGCCCCCTATACGCTATATACAAATATTTTTTTCTTTATATAATCTGCTGCTGCCGCTGTCCCCCTCTGCGTGCTGCCCAGGGCAGGTGTCCCCCTTGGCCCCCCATAGATCCGGCCTGGGCCTGAGTTCCATGTGTGTGCATTGCAAGTGCAACTCCTGTGCACCACGCTTGTTCCAGGCCTTTTGATTGCTGAACAAGCAAGGCATGCTCGCGACTGCTGCTCTTGGCCTTAAGGCTCTTCAGCGTTCTTCTCGATGGCTCAAAGCCTAGTGCTCATCATCGGTCTGGGTTTTATTTTACTGGTGTATTAAGCAGCCACCCAGCCACCACACTGGCTCATCCACAGCAAGTTCTTGAAGAGGCTAGCCCCCACACACACACACACACACACTTGGTTTGCATTCTTTTTTGCCTTGCGCTCTCAGAAGGGAAGAGAGAGTGAAAAGGAACGCATTCAAGTGGAAATGGTTGGAGTGCACTTAAAGGAATTTAGCCAAAAGGAAAAGGATAGATGGTGGTGGCTTTTTAATTTTTTTTTATTCCCTCAAAAAATCCTCTAGAAGTTAAAACTGTTTTAATCAGCTGAAAAACATACGTGGGCTTTACAGCTCCGAGACAGCTTGCACAGGCGCCGATAAATGCCTATCGCTCATTTGCATACGCTAACAGCTACACTTTAATCAGCCTCCTAATCCCTGATGGTATTAATGAATTTTTTTATGCTCTCTCTCTCACACACACAACCCCCTCCCCTTTTTTTAGTATCATGTTTGCTAATTCAAAAATGATCAGCGGCTTCTGTGTGCCTTTTTTTATGCAGGAAATAATGGGTGAGCTCCGTACTCCTGTTATCCCACTCTCACAAATAATTAAGACTACAAAGGGTACAAATCAGTCTGAATGCACTGCACAAAGGCACAAGCTATGCAAAGGCCCCTCTTTCTCTCTCTCTCGCTCCCCCCGCTCTTCATTTATTCTCCTCTTCTGACAAGAGGTGGGTAAGAAAGATACTCAGCAAACCGACAAACTGGTTGCTTCCAAATATCAAAAACATACAAGCTATTTTAAGCACTGATGCGGGGGGACTGGTTACATTTGTTTCCTTAATCAGTGTCTCCTCAATTTGTTATTTTGAATGGCTTTCTCTTTGGAGGCACAAAAATATCAAGTGAATGACCTTCCAAGGCAAAATTTCTCCTCCTTTCTGCTCTGTTTTCTTCAGAGGAAAAGACTGGAACACAAAGTATGCTGTGCATACTTCAGAGGGAAAGACTGGAGCACAAAGTAGGCTGTGCATACTTACTTGGGAGTGAGTCCCAGTGAAGTGTGTTGACGATTGCGGCCTCAGGGAGAGAGCGATTGGGGAACATCCTAATGTGTAGGTCCCCATGGAAAGGAATAAGGACAGGACCTGTCCTTCACCTCCTATGAAAAGCTCTGCAAGCAAGATCTGAACACTAAGTTGTTATACTCCTTCCTCTTGGAGTAGTCACCTAAGGGTTCTTCTGCACAGGAACTAAGTTCCCAATTACATGTTATACCAGGATGAATTCTGAGAAGATAGTCCACTGTTATTGGAAACATCCATTGCAGCACCATGCAGGCTGCCTGTTCCTGAAACTGATCCCATTCGTGGTGGCAATGGGCAGGGATAAGCATGAGCAGAACATCCTACACATATGGGCTGTGGGGTGTTGTATGAGACCTGGATATACATCTGGCCAGATAACACAACCATATATACATGTTCTGTCTTTCCAGGATATAAACAATTGCCATGATCTACATATCTACCTTTTCCCCTGAATACATAATTGCCAGAAGGAGGGTAGGAGTGATCTGGCCTGTGTTCCTGCTACAACATGTGGAATTCCATAAATACAGTAGTTGGCATGCTGATTGCTCCAGTGTTTATGGATTTCTGGATTAGGCAGCGTTCATGCAAGTCTGCTGTACGTGGGGGATGCTCCTGTCAGAAAGCTCTTCATGTGTGGTGAAGGTAATCTATCTACATAATTAATTACTGAGCAAAGATCTAACCTCATTGGATCAGAGCTCATAATACAACACATAGAGATTTATTTGGGTGTCTACCACATGATCAAAACAAGCTACAATATCTCTGCTTGTGCGCATGATTACCAAGTGAAGAAGTTTGGGCTGAGACAGTGACTTTCCCAAATACTCCCAGTGAGTTTAATCATTGAACAAAACTCTGGATCTAATTTTAACCCAACATTCTCTCCACCAAATCTCTAAATAATATTCTTACAGCTCCTTCATTCAACACATGGATATCTTTGTGGGCAAAGTATGGACCAGGTTAAAAGATCTTATCAAATTGCTGGAAATCAAGCCACCTTGTGAAGTCATCATTTAATGTAGAATACAGACACAACAACAAATCCATCATGACTCTTAAAATAGTCATCAAGCGACAAAAGAAACCACCTATTAGAAGAGGAGGTATATCTGAGCCTCTGCTAAGTATGAACTGTTCCCAAAAACATTCTATAAGAAATAAGAAATCAGATCCACTTTTGTAAGAAATCATTCTTGGATGGCTTACCAATTGAAAAAAAGGCAACTCTATTCCAGCAAACGTGTGTATTCTATGCTTTAAAAATCAATGTATCTATTCTCAAAATGGCCAAATCTGTAGATACTTGGATCCAGATAGCAGAACCATTAACAGACAAAACAGATCTTTCTACAAGCCTCAAAAATGCTGAAGGTTTCAGGAAAATTTGAAATTTAAAAAACAAACAAAAAACATTTGGTTTAAACTCCCCCTGTAGAAGCAGCACATGTCCCTTTATGAAATGAATACCCTCAGTGGCCATTGCTAGGCAAAAGTAACAGTATTGCCAGTCTTCAGTCCTTGGTTTCTGTCAGTAAATGTAGGGGTGGAAGGTTCAGGATTGTTCTGGTCTTCAAGATCAGGGCCAGGCCTGGCAGCAACCACAGGGGCCCCTGACTTACTCAGGACTGGCTTCTTGCTACTATACAACAGCATCCACCACATGAAAGCCAGTGTGGTGTAGTAGTTACAATTTCAGACTAGGATCTGGGAGACCCACGTTTGAATCACCACTCTGCCATGGAAGCTCACTGGGTGACCTTGAGGCAGTTACACATTCTGAGGCTAACTTACCTCACAGCATTGTTATGAGGATAAAATGGAAGAGACAAGAACGACGTAAGCTGCTTTGGGTCCCCATTGTGGAGAAGGGGGGGCATAAATGAAGTAAACAAATCAATATAACTAAAGATGGGTGAGAGATATAAGGTAGGCTTGTTGGTGGGTGGGTGGGAAGGAGAGGAGAGAAATGAGGATATGGGGGCTGCCAGGAGGAGGGAAAGAGGAAATAGTGTGGGGAAGGGGGTGTAGGGGGAAATGAGGTGTCCCCCTCAAGTCCTTGCTCGTTCCTCACTGTGTAATCGGGCCCATCCCGGTTGGTGGAAATGAAGTTGGTACAACAAGGAAATGAAGGTGAATCTGATTAGACACAAATTAGAACTCTGTTGATGGCTTACTCAATAGCAATGATAAGTGATGGAGAAAAGCACCATTTCCATTGTACCTTTTCAGAGCCAGTGGAGTTTTCCTGGGCAAACCTGGGGTGAAAGAGTTCTGAACTTATCAAATGGTGTTAGCTCAATGTTAGAACTTGTTACTTGCACGCAGGAAGTCACAGGTTTAGTACCTAGTCAGACTAAACTATGCTTACCGGTTTCCCACGGGTAGCAGGTAGAGTTGCCAACCTCCAGGGAGATCTCCTGTAATTCCAACTGATTTCCAGACAATAGAGATCAGTTCCCCTGGAGAAAATGGCTGCTTTGAAGGGTGGACTCTATGGCAATATACCCTGCAAATGTCCCCCCCCAAAAAAAACCACCCTTCCCAGGTTTCACCCCAAAATCTCCAGGTATTTCTTCCCCTGAGTTGACAACCCAAGTAGCAGGAGATCTCACACTGCCCCACTTCATTGCCCACTGGCAAGTGAAGTGCCAGCAAGAGGAAATTGATGCACGCCAGAATTGTGCCAGTGTGCACTTAGATCAAAAACTTGAAGTGATGTCATGACGTTGGTGGAGGACACTTTAGACTCTACTGCCAAAAGGCTTTTGGGGATTACCAGCTGAGCTAGATGGACCAATACCCTGGCTTAAAATAAAGCAGCTCCATGTGCTCATATTGACTGGAAAAATGTAGGACCAGGGCCTAGGGAGGATGGATCAGGTGGGTCATTTGGCTTGGCCCTCAAGCATAAAGAAGGCCTCAGATATGTCTAAATTATTATTTTTTTGGCATATGATAAGTTTCACAAATTGTTTTTATCCACTTATATATTGCATTTTTATTACAGCTAGGAGCCTCAAAAGCTGGAAATAGTCCAGGCCTCTCTGGAACTCTGAGAGGGTCTGTGTAGGACCAGGCCATACAGAGCAGGAACACACAGTCACAAGTTCAGTCCCTGGCATTTCCAGTTAAGCAATCTTGGTAGCAAGTGTTGGCAGTTTTTTCCCTTACTTGAAAGCTGTTCCTAGTGAATGTAGATGGGACAATAACCTGACTCACTATAAGGTAGTTTCAGACAGCCTAGGTGGCATAGTGGTTGAATTAGACCTGGGATAACCAGGTTTGAATCCCTACTCTACCTTGTAAGCTTGTCAGGTAACATTGGGCCCCTAACATTCTTTAAATCCTCTTGGAGGATTGTTGCTGTAAGGATAGTGTGGAGATTGATGTTGCTTTGGGCCCCAATTATGGAGAAAATCAGGGTATAAAAATATAAAATAAGCTTCATATCATATCATATGTTATGCTTCTGAGTTTCTTTTCTAGGTGGACATTAGGGTTCTTTTGCATAGCAATAGAGTGAACAGACAGAACCCTGTGTTGCTTACTTTAGCATGCTTGTGAATAACTTTGCAGTTTGCAGATATAACCACTCGCACCTGCTTTGATTTGGAATCTAGGTTGAATGCACCTCTAACTTAGGATATTCCATTAGCATTCTTACAATGATTGTTTGGATCATTTTAAATTCTTACACCCTGAGGATACCTGATAGGATGTTCTGAGAGAAGTTGATAACTACCTTTACATTTGATTCTTGCCTACCATAGATGACATCTAGCTAAAAACAAGCAACCAGTTTGTCCCAGAGAGTAGTTGTTGACCTTTTAGGAGAGGAAATAGTCCTGGCTACTTTGAAGGAAGTGGTATAAGATCACTTCTAAGGAAACCTCCCCTCATACCCTAACTATGTTGGCAATGATTGGCCAGTTGCCAATATTCCCTTCTTAGGCAAGCTGATTGAGTGGGTAGTAGAGGAGATAAAACTATAAGATCTTGTACTACTGATCTTGTACTCTTTTTGGAAAATCACTGCAAGACAAACAGATTCCCCCGAAGAAGCCTCTCGGCAAAATGAATAGGAAATTTTGGGAATTCTGAGTAAAAAAAAAATTAGCTTTATTTTGTACCATCGGCCTTGGTCTTATAACTTTTTTATCTCCTATGGTGTGTGGCCCATTTATTTCTCCTTGGTAGAGAAGGCCCAGCTCCAGAAATTTGTAGATAATAATCTTCTGGACTCTGACTTTCAGAACTGAATTAACCTTGCTTGGTCTAGTGGAAACAAATAAGAGGTACTACAACTCTGTTGATTTTCCTGTAACTGGTTTCATACCACACACTATAGTATCCTTATAGATAATATGGTGATATTGGGAGTTGGAGTAGTTCCTCCCCTACCTGGCAGATTGAACCTATGGTACCAATACTCATCCTCTGTACTGTGGTGTTCACGCTAAAGAATATTGCATGCTTCCATTTTGTTCTCCATGATATTCAATATCTATATGAGATCGCTTGGAGGAGACCAGAGATTTGAAGCAGATGTCATCCATTTGAATGACACTCAGCGCTGTTTCTCCTTTTCATCTAGTCAATGTTGGTCAGTGGATGTTCTTAGTTAGTGACTGAAGTTGGTAAGGGGCACCCAAAAACTGAACCCGTACCATTCTCAACTTTTAAATGGAAGATGGGAGAACTATGTATACCACCCTGGGAGAAAGGCTGGGATGAAAATTGCACTAAATAAAATAAAATGTAGCATGCAATTCCATGCCGTCATTCTTAAAAGAAAATGGAAGAAAATCCCCCCTTACTGAATTGTATTTATTTATATTAATTATTAGCTGTTTTAAGTCACTGCTCACCCAAAAGTTCTCATGGTGACTTACAACATTAAAGGCATATAAATAAGTTAAAAACAACATAAAAGCAGCTAACAAATATAAAATATTAACATTAAAATATTAAACTATTAAAATATGTAGCTTGCACCATCCCACTAATAAAACACCCCAATTTTTTGGATTACACTCCAAAGTCCAACCTAAACAATTCAACCTTGCATACCCTGCAGAAACTAAACAAGTCTGGCAGGGTATGGGTGTCCCCTGAGACATATATTTCACAGTGTGGGGGCCACAACTGAGAAGGCCCTTCTCCTGGTGACAGCTAACCAAGCCATCCTGGGGCCAGGCATCTGCAAGAGGCCTCAGAGGGAGACTGGGGGTTTGTAACGGGAGAGGTGGTCCCATAGGTATGACAGTCCCAGATCATTAAGGGCTTTAAAGGTTAACACCAACACCTTTAATTGGATCTGGAGCCAGTGCTGCTGCCGTAAAATTGGAGTAATGTGAACTGACTATGATGTTCCTGGCAGCAACCTGGCAGCTTCATTCTGGACCACCTGTAGTCTCTGAAGCATTTTCAAGGATAGAGTGAATTACAATAGTCCAATCTGGAGGTGACCATTGCATGGATGAATTTGATAAGGTCTGACCCAGACAAATAAGGAGCAAGCTGGTGGGCCTAGCATAGGTGGGAAAACACCAACCATGCTACCATGGACGCTTGTTTGTCCAATGATAGCGCAGAATCCAACCAAACCCCAAGGCGCTTTACAGAGTCTGCAGCTGGCAGCTGGCACCATTGAGTCTTGGGAGTGACCCTCCAGCTATCATCTCGGTATTTCCCAGCCACATGACCTCTATCTTGGGTGGATTCAGTTTCAGCCAGTTTCCCCTTAACCATTGGACCACCGCATCCAGGCACTGCGATAATGCAGAGAGCCCTGACACAGGATGCTTATCCAGCAGGACAAAGAGCTGACTGTCATCATATTGATGCCACCCAACACCAAACCTCCTGATGTTCTCACCAAGAGGATGCATATATATGTCAAATAATATCAGAGAGAGGATCATACTCTCTGGGACCCCACAATTCAGGTCTTGTCAGGAAGACCTCTCCCCCTCAATAGCTATAAGCATTCATTCAGCACATTCTGAGGGAGGCTTGCCAATTGGGCTGCAGTTTATCGGCCGTGCGTTCTGTGAGCTGCAGCTTCTCACTGTAGCCTCTGAGAGTGTCCCTGGACGAACGAGGAGAACCAACTAAGGACAGTGCCCCTCACCTCCAGGGAGGCAAGGATGGAAGCCAGTTGTTGGGCTGGCAAGAAAAGCTACCTTCGACAGCAGTTAGGAGGAGACAACCACAGCACCAGTTCAGGATTCAGTGGGGGAGAAAGGGGGAAGGAGCTGGGTAGGGTTGCTAGGTCCCTCTTTGCCACCAGGGGAGGGGCTTTAATGCCATAGAGTCCAATTGCCAAAGCAGCCATTTGCTACAAGTGAACTGATCTCTATTGGCTGGAGATCAGTTGTAATAGCAGGAGATCTCCAGCTAGTGCCTGGAGGTTGGCAATCCTAGAGCTGGGCCAGAGGGAAGGGCTGCAGTTTGGGGAAGGGTTAGCAAAACCTGACCACTGTAAGGGGAAAGGCAGTCCCTCTTCTCACCAGGGCCATCAAATACACCATCCCACCTCACCAGTGAAACTGCATGAGCAGCTACCCAAGTTGAAATAAAGCACAGCACTTTGTGGCCTAAATAAAAGTCAAGTTTTCAAAATGTTTGTATGCAGGAAGCCATTTATGCCATCATTCTTGGGATGAAGTATTAAAAACTGCAGACCTTGTCAGCTCCTTACTGGAAAAAGAGAGAGAGAGAGAGAGAAGAACGCACAGCAGTATGTGAAATTAGAAATGATTGTCAGGGTGGCTGACACATAGGCTGGTCTGAGCATTATCCTGTATTATGGATTCATTCCATTAATAGTTTTTGAAGATAGTTTTGTTAAAGCACTGGCATACATTGCATTTGGATCATGATACCCATTTAGCGAAGAAAATTAAACAGGGTTGTGCTATCCATCTATTTCCAGTTTAGAAATTCTGCTCACAGTATCCAACTCGTTATGAAAATAGCTTCTACTGGCTATACCTCACTGTAGATTTCCCAGGGCATCTCTGAGATTGTTATCAGCTTCCTTACAACTGGGCAAAGTGGACCAACAATCTAAAATGTCCACCCGATTTGCACGTTCAGTTTTTATATTGTTGATGGACCACAAAACAGTATTTTTAAGTGTACTTCTAGAATTTAAGGGCACTTACTCCAATGTGTTTCAGGTCTAAGCTTTGTATTTGTAGAGGAGAGAGGAATGATATCACTGAAGGAATGATATCACTGAAGAACTACAACAATAGCAAGGGAAAGCTAATTGTTACTAACTTGTCTCACTGATTTCCAGAGGACTGAAATGCAACTGAATCTGCAATCTGATGGGAGTACATCCTGTTGAATTTGGTAAAACGTTCTTTTGAGTAAACAGTAACCGGACTGAACTGCAATATTCTCTGGGATCAAGCCCATCCATTTATATATAAATTCACTGTTTTTTCAGAGAACTTGCAACCACATAACAGTGCCATCCTAAGAACACTTTCCTGGGAGTAAATCCCACTGAATAGACTTGTGTAGGATTCTGAATAAACCTTCTTAGGCTGGCAATGCCAATATAGTTAGGAAAGGTCACAAGCTAAGTAGCGGTTGCGTTGTGTAGCCACTAAAATATGAGTCATCAGATGGAAAGTCCCCAAACCCAATCTCACCAGAGTCACACATACACACACAAATTCACAAACACAATGCATGGATAATTTTACTTGCTTGCATTATAGGATTGTTGTAAGGATTACAAGATAATTTATGTGAAATGCTTTTGAACACTTCAAATATGGCATAAAATTATGTTGTTGATAGGTAGCAATTAAAACAGGATGCAATAATCACGTGTTTAGCAATTAAAACAGGATGCAATAATCACATGTTTATGGTGAGCCTAAAAATGAAGACCGCAGTGGTTCATTTATTGCCACAGAATAAAAACCTAGCAATAAAGTTATAAGGCCTTAAATAGGCAAACTCAGGCCCTGTATAAAGAATTACCCACCACTGTAGTGAATTTCACTAGACTCTAGACTGGAGAACTAGGTTTGATTCCCCACTCTTCCCCATGAGCGGCGGACTCTAATCTGGTGAACCGGGTTGATTTCCCACTCCTCCACATGATGAAGTCTGCTGAGCAACCTTGGGCCAGTCACAGTTCTCTCAGAACTCTCTAAGCCCTACCTACATCACAAGGTGCCTGTTGTGGGGTGGGGGGAGGTGATTGTAAGCTGCTTTGAGACTCAATTAATTTTTATGCTGAGCTGGGTTTGTTTTTTTCAAATGCTGCATTTGAATTAATATATTTTAATATTTTGTTTTGATTGATATTTGTTTTGTAAACAGTCTTGGGCAGGTTCCTGGAGAGGAGGCATGCATTTCTAAAGAAATTAATAATTAACGGCTGCAGTC